>NC_081277.1:1682430-1708930 GCF_030490865.1 Poecile atricapillus
ATGAAGACAGCGGTGACCAGAGCTCTGGGGGAGGAATTTATTGAACCTCTGTTATCAGGGAATGTGAGACTGAATGAGAAGATTGATCTATTGGGAAGGGGGTGAGTTAAAAACCAAACAAAGAAACATCTGAAACTTAAGAGAAATGTTTGAATCATGCATGAGAATTTATGAATATGTAATAATGAATATGTAATAGGGTTCTGTTTTTAAGGGACAATCCTTCGTTAGTAAGGTGTGCAGAATGCAGAGACACCCGGCTGTATCTGTATACTTTATTTTATTTTTTTCTCCTAATTGTTTTTTTTATTAAACTTTTAAATTCTATAAAAATTATGTGAACCTCGTTTTTCACACCCAGTCCTGAGCCTGTCTCTGATTTTTAATTGCCCTCAGCCTTCCTGATGAGGCAGAAAAACTTCCCAGATTTGCTTCACTTTGGGCTGCAGAGTGAGGCCACAAAAAAACCAAGACAGGAAAGAAAAAAAACCACCAAAACAACAACAAAAACCAAACCCTCAGGCTTTAAAAAGTGTCATTTTCTTGTCCTTTCGACCCCTCTAATGCATCATTTGATCTCGCTGCCTGTTTTCCTGGCGCTCTGAGCTGCTGTGCAGAACATTGCTTTATTGTGACATTTCCACCCCACAACTCTGTGCTCCCAACAGCTTCCCAAAGAGCCTGGTGCCAGGAGGAGGAGGACGAGGTGGGAAGGATAAAACCCCTCAAAAAGCGGCGCTGGGATGATTATTTAGCTGCTCTGCTAGGCAGAATTGCCTCCCTGGCCTAAATGCCATTTTGCAGGCTTTGTGCTGGGGTTAGGCTGAAATTACAGCTGCTGCTAAAGCAAACAGCTCCCAGTTTATGTGTGAGCTTGAATTATGCAGCCAGCAGCTTTTAGGGGAAAAAAAAACCACCCTGAAGTCAATAGGTTGCTAAATTGCCACGATTTTTAAGGACAAAAATAGCAGCAAAACAAGAAAATTGCGCCCCAAACAGGCATTAAACACCAGGGCCCAGCACTCAGGGGGAGCTGTTCGGCTTCTGAGCACCCCAGGAATCGTTGCCTGGCATAAAATTGCCCAGAAGGTTTTGATTTTTGTGCTTTGTGTTTTGTTTGGAGCCTCCAGGGCCTTGAAGTTCGCCAATGCTTTGGAGAAATGTGGTCAGGAATGGCCAGGGTGTGGTGGGGAAGGGTTTGGTGACTGCTGGAGGCGTTCCTGGAGTAAGAAACTTCTTTATTTGAGTCAAATAAAGAATTTCTGACTTCCTCTGCTTCCAACAGATTCGTGTCAAGAGGGGGAAAAAGATGGAAAACGAAAACCAAGGTGCACTGGAGAAACATTTCCCTCCCATCTCACTAAAAATATTGATTAAACAAAGCAAAGCCTGGGGAAGGTGGTGGAAAACAAGGCCAAAGAAGCTAAACATTGATAAACTTAATTAAATTTCTAATGAAAACAGAGGCAGCCTGTGGTGATTACTCTGTGTAACTGAGACTAATACACCAATTAGGATAATTCATCCCCTGGTGCTCTAAACACAGCTCTAAACGTAATCCAAACTCCTTCTCACATGTCAACAGCCCATTCCCGGGCTCTGGGAGCGCTGGGAAGCAGCAGAGGCTTTTCCATGGAAGATGCTCCATGGGAGCAGATCCTGTTCCACCAGCTCCAGGAATTTGTTTCTTCCTTTATCTCTCACACTCAGTGAAAGCAGTTTGAGGTATTATTAATTAATGAGTCCAGCACTCAGAAAACGTTATCCGTGCTGGAAAGAAGGCACAAGGGATGGGGAAATTCTGTATTTGTTGGGATGAGTGGAGCCTCCTGCACCAGGTGAAGCTCAGAACATTTGTTGGTCTCATATTTCTGGGCCTGGTGATGGAAACTTGACCAAGACATCAGGGTGAGGAAAACTGAATTAGTTTCTTCCTAATGACAGAAGATTGATGGGATGTTGGAAGGCTCTGGTTCCAGCTTTAATTAGAGAACGTCTCTGGAGAGCAGTTCCTGAGCTGAGCAGAGCTGTGGGACCCTCACAGTGCAGCTCTGGGCCAGATCCATCCCCTGGTGATTTTCCAGAAGTTTTGGGAATTTTTTTGGAGCCTCTGCCACCTCTGCACATGGATAAATCCAGTTCCGTGGGGAATTCGGAGGTGGAGAGCTCAGGGATGGCTCTGGGTATCCTGGAAGCAAATCCTGGGCTGAGGAGAAGGAAAAACCAACATTCAGTGACTTTTCCTGTCAATGTGCAGCCGCAGCCCAGCCTGGGTGCGGTGGCTGTTCCAAACAAACACCATCTCTGGCAATTAGCAACACTTAATTGGGAAAATTAGCTAATAGAATCAATGATGTCTTTTAATTTGCCAGGCAGTATTTTACAGGGATTCATTTTCTGCCTCTCCACCTTTCAAATTATCTTCAGGTGCTGTTTTGAATGTTTATTTTAAAAATATCAGCACTGAAGGTGCCCCCCCTCTGCAGCTTCCAGAACATTCCACCCACGGAATGTCAGAGATCCCTGGGCTGGGAGGAGGGGGCAGAAATTGTCCTGGCCCATAAAAAGGGATCCAGCTTTTTCTTGTGCCACCAAAACTTGGTGGTTCTCAGGTTTTTCAGGCTGGGTGTGAAGTTTCTCTGCTGCTCTCCGTGGCACAAGCCCGGTGTTGGATTTTCCCCATTTCCTCCAGGATTTTCCCCATTTTCTCAAGGATTTTCCCCATTTTCTCAAGGATTTTCTCTGTTTCCTTGAGGATTTTCTCCATTTCCTTGAGGATTTTCTCCATTTCCTCCAGGATTTTCCCCATTTTCTGAAGGATTGTCTCCATTTCCTTGAGGATTTTCTCTATTTCCTCAAGGATTTTCTCCATTTCCTCCAGGATTTTCTCCATTTCCTCAAGGATCTTTTCCATTTCCTCAAGGATCTTTTTTCATTTCCTTGAGTATCTTTTCCATTTCCTGAGGATCTTTTCCATTTCCTGGAGGATCTTCTCTGTTTCCTCAAGGATCTTTTCCATTTCCTTGAGTATATTTTCCATTTCCTGAGGATTTTCTCCATTTCCCTGAGTATCTTTTCAATTTCCTGAGGATTTTCTCCATTTCCCTGAGTATCTTTTCCATTTCCTGAGGATTTCCTCCATTTCCTCGAGGATTTTCTCCATTTCCTCGAGGATCCTCTCCCTCTTTCCCTTTTAAGCCCAGCTGAAGTCCCACCATAAACCCAAACCCACCGAACCTGCTCCACCTTTCCCAGCTCCTCGTCCTGCCAGGCCCAGCCCAACTTCCAGCTCCCAGCTTCAGCTAAAATTCAAATTTACTTTTCCTGTAAATTAAACCATGAAAAAATTCAATTTTCAGCAAGGAAAACTCCGTTTCAGCAGAAACTGGAACTCCTGAAACACCCCCAGGCCAGCAGCTGCCCCAGAGGTCCCAGCCCAGCTCGGAGCCACCTCCCAAGCAGCTGCTGAAGGCAGGAGCCCAGATCTGACTGCATTAATAATTTTAAGTCAATTTACAGAAATAACTTGATCTCCTAAACCATGGGAATTAGCAAGCAAAGCCCAGAGAATTAGGAGAATAAATAAATAAATTCTCAGCCAGAATTTGGTAGAACTGCATCTGAAGTCGGGGAGGAACAGAACGCAGCATCTATTTTTATTATGACATCCTCGAGGTCAGAGCAGCAACGGGGAGGGGGAGAAATTAAAAGGTATTTCCTCTGAAGACACTATTTTACAACACTTTTCGCTTGTAGCTCGTTAATTTTCGCAGCAGAGTTGCCTTTGCAACGTGAATTAAAGAAACAGATGAAAAAAGTCTGGTGCCTCTAACTGTACCGAGGGCCCCTGTGCACACTCCTGTGCCTTTGATGAGAAACATTAAACATTTTTAATTTAGCACATCAATTTGAAAATCTAATTTTTTTTAATGCTTTGTAGCAGCAGACGCTTTTCACGGGGCTGTCACGACCACAGAAGAATTATGAGAAACTTGAACCGCGAAAAGTAAATTAGAAAAATCTCATTTCGGTTACTCTAAAAAAGAGGGGAAATTAGATTTTGATTAAAATCACTCACACATACAATTTTAGGTAAACTAATTTAGCAAGACTGACTATATAATTTTTTTTTTCTTGCCTCTCTGCGTCCTTTAACAGCGGCTGAATGGCCTTGGAACGGCCAAGGAGGGGCAGGGCTGCTCCCGGTGTTTTCCTTGACCGCTGCCTGGGAGGTCATGGAAAACGGGGTTTAATTCCTCGGTGTTTAAGGAGCCCCCCATGTTGGTTGGAGCTTTCCTGATCCCTGGGAATGCCACAGGAATGCGGGAAACCCATCAGGAGAGGGAGGAGGATGCACAAGGCTCCTTCCAGGGAGTGACCCCGGCTGAATTCAGGGTTTTGCTTAGAAGAGCTTCCAAACAACCCCCGGGCCTGAGCAGCCTTTTCAGCCCAGGAGAAAAAAGCATTTCTGTTGTGAAGTGCCTCAGGGAGGCAGAGTTACTCTCAGATAAGCATTGTCCCACCCCAAACCCCTTGTGAAGGGCGGCCCAGGGGTTCTGATTGGGTTTGAGTCCCTGGGGGTTTCTCCCTTGCTGTGTTTCCAGTGGTCCCTGACCCTGAACTCCACCCTCAAGGGTGGAGACCCTCAAGAGTTCTGTCCCTCAAAAACCCCTGCTCTGTTCGGGGCTCTCTGTTCTGGATCTGAGCTGTTCCCGTGCTGAATAAATGGTTTCATGAACAGAACCCGTCTCGTTGGTGTTCCATGCTGGTCCCCAGAACCCTGCAGCTTCCCTGGACGTGATCCTGAGGTTGTGGAGTACAGCAGAGCTCAGCAGGAACAGAACAGTCCCTCGCTGTGGGGACAGGGCTCTCCTGGCTCCATGGCCGCGCTCCTTCCTGGCCGATGACGGGAACGCGATTTTCCCGCGCGTGCTCAGGACACACCACGAGGCCTCCGCGCCTGCATTTTCCACCTCACTTCTGGAAGCTGGACGAGTCAAAGCTGGTTAAAAACACTCGGTGATGTTATTTTATAGCTTTGTTAATAAATGCATTGATTTTTCAGCAGAAAATGCCCAGCCACAAAAAAATCTCCACTTTGGGGCCTTTCTGGTGGGCCAGGCTGAGAAATGCACAATATCCATCACCCAGTTCCCTCAAATTCCCCAGGGAAGTCTGGAGATGAGGAGAAATGCGAATTGAGATTGCTCACACAGCGGGGCTGGGCACGGGGCCGGGCTTTGGGCAGCCCCACACTTTTAGGGGGGCCCAGAGCCGCAGTGCCAGGGCTGGGAGGTTCTGCATGGACCTCCTGGAGCTGAGCATCCATCGGGACCTTTCCCAGGAAAGCAGTGCCCAGGAATCCTGGCTGAGGGCAAATTCCTGGGGCACAGATGGAGAGAGGCAGCCTGAACTGGGAGATTTTATCATCCCAAACTGGTTTGGGTTGGGATGGACCCCAAAGCTCATCCAGGGACAAATTCCACTGTCCCAGGTTGCTCCGAGTCCCTTGGGTGCTTCCAGGGATGGCTTTCCCCAGGTCCTGCTGCTTTCCCCCTGCTCCTTGGGCACTCCCAGGGAGTTCCAGCTTTGGAGGAGCAGCTTTGGTGCTGACTGACTGCAGGAGAGGGAGCTGAGAGCAGCGAACGCTTGGGATGAGAACTGGAGAATCTGCTCCTTCCTAGAGCAGATTAAGAAGTTGGTAATTAATGCCTAATTGGCAAAGGGAGGCGGGTCCCAGCCCCAGCGCTTGCCCTGAGCTGGGGCAGTGCCCAAGGCCAGGCTGGAGAAGCCTGGGGCACTGGGGGTGACCCTGGAGGTGGCACTGGAGGTGGCACTGGGGGTGGCACAGGGGGTGGCACTGGGTGTGTCCCTGGGGGTTCCCTGGGGGTTCCCTGGGGGTGTCCCTGGGGGTGTCCCTGGGGGTGGCACTGGAGGTGGCACTGGAGGTGGCACAGGGGGTGGCACTGGGTGTGTCCCTGGGGGTGTCCCTGGGGGTGTCCCTGGGGGTGTCCCTGGGGGTGGCACTGGGGGTGTCCCTGGGGGTGGCACTGGGGATGGCACTGGGTGTGTCCCTGGGTGTGGCACAGGGTGTGTCCCTGGGTGTGTCCCTGGGTGTGGCACTGGGAGTGGCACTGGAGGTGTCCCTGGGGGTGTCCCTGGGGGTGGCACTGGGGTTGGCACCGGATGATTTCAGTTCCCTTCCCATATGGAAATTCCTGATCCCAGTGGAGCTCAGGATGGATCCCAGCGGAGCTCAGGATGGATCCAGCAGAGCTCAGGGTGGATCCCAGGGGAGCTCAGCTCAGGATGTATCCCAGCGGAGCTCAGGATGGATCCAGCGGAGCTCAGGGTGGATCCCAGGGGAGCTCAGGATGGATCCCAGGGGAGCTCAGGATGGATCCAGTGGAGCTCAGGATGGATCCCAGCGGAGCTCAGGATGGATCCCAGGGGAGCTCAGGATGGATCCCAGATGAGCTCAGGATGGATCCCAGCGGAGCTCAGGATGGATCCCAGATGAGCTCAGGATGGATCCCAGTGGAGCTCAGGATGGATCCCAGCGGAGCTCAGGATGGATCCCAGCGGAGCTCAGGATGGATCCCAGGGGAGCTCAGGATGGATCCCAGCGGAGCTCAGGATGGATCCCAGGGGAGCTCAGGATGGATCCCAGGGGAGCTCAGGGTGGATCCCAGCAGAGCTCAGGGTGGATCCCAGTGGAGCTCAGGATGGATCCCAGGGGAGCTCAGGATGGATCCCAGGGGAGCTCAGGATGGATCCCAGCGGATCCCTGGATGGATCCCAGCGGAGCTCAGGGTGGACCCAGCAGAGCTCAGGATGGATCCCAGGGGAGCTCAGGCTGGATCCCAGGGGAGCTCAGGATGGATCCCAGGGGAGCTCAGGGTGGATCCCAGGGGAGCTCAGGATGGATCCAGCAGAGCTCAGGGTGGATCCAGCAGAGCTCAGGATGGATCCCAGCGGAGCTCAGGATGGATCCAGCAGAGCTCAGGGTGGATCCCAGGGGAGCTCAGGCTGGATCCCAGCGGAGCTCAGGATGGATCCAGCGGAGCTCAGGATGGATCCCAATGGATCCCTGGCAGATTCAGGAGCAGCCCCGGGGGCTCCGTGAGCAGTGGGGAGGGACAGGCTCTGTTTACATCAAGAATGGTTCCTTTAATCGCTGTTTCTGGATCATTTCCCGAGCTTTGTGCCGCCGCTCGGGTCATTGAGCAGTGCGGAGCCATCCCCACCTCGCCCAGCTCTGCTCTAATCAGCTTCTGTAAACAAAACCTGCGGAGATGAAAAGGCCAATGCCTGATTACGAGCCACCAATTCGGGCTCATTAAGTTCTGAGAAGGGGAGGAAAAAGCGAAGGGAATCTTTATCAGGCTCCCCGCTCCGGGGCTGGGGAGGGATTTCCACCTTTGGGGGGGGATCTGGGGCAGAGGAGCTGCTGGGGCTCCTGGGGGTGCCCCAGGGGAGATCAGCGCTGCCCCCAGCGAGGCAGGGATTCATTAATTAATGCAATTTTATCTGCATGGAGGGGGCAGCAGGGCCTTGCCGCTCTCCCTCGTCATGGGTGTGATAGATACATATCATATTATTGGCTTTTCGCAAATATTAAAATGAATGTTATGTCTATAAGGTTAGAAAACTTTGTTGTATTAATATAGTTCCTCCTATTTCCGTTATTGATGAAACTTAGAAATAGTGATATAATACATATATATGTTAGGCTATAACATGATATTTAAGCAAAAACTACTTTTTGTTTATATAACCCAAAGACTGAATAGTTAAATAATTAGTTAATAGTTAAAGACCCCCCTCCATTCTTAGATTATTTTATCCAGATGAAGACAGCGGTGACCAGAGCTCTGGGGGAATAATTTATTGAACCTCTGTTATCAGGGAATGTGAAGCTCGGTGGAACCAAGAAGATTGATCTATTGGAAAGGGGGAAAGTCAAAAATTAAACAGAGAAACATCCAAAACTTAAGAGAAATGTTTGAATCATGCATGAAAATTTATGAATATGTAATAGGGTTCTGTTTTTCAGGGACAGTCCTTTGTAAGCAAGGTGTGCTCTCTGGGCAGAATGCAGAGACACCTGGCCATATCTGTATTCTTTATTTTTATCTCCTAATTGTCTTTCTATTAAAATATTAAAATTAAAAAACATGTGAACCTCGTTTTTCACACGGGGATTAGGGCAGCGCTGTGAGAGAGGAACAATTCAACAATTCCCACCTTTCCTGCGGGACCCCTCTGCTTTCCAGAAAGGATAAAATAAATTAAATAAATAAGAAAAAAACCAGGAATGATCCATAACGGGGCTGAGCCCTCTGCCCATCACCTTCCCAGCCGTTTTCTGTTTCTTTCCCACAGCTGTAATTAAATCAAACAAACCCTGAAGCAGATCCCATCTTTCTTTCCATCTTTTCCCAGCCATGCTCTCAGTAATGTGTCACTTTTTACCAATCCAAAACCGATTCCTGTTGAAATCATCTGGGACCATTCCAGCAAAAACATCTCTGAATTTCACTGGGGAAAACTTAAATAATCCTCAGCGCTTCCTGGATGAATTCCTTCCCGTGGAAAACCTTCCTGCTGCAGGTGTTCCCCTAAATTTGGGCTTGGATTTACTCAAATCAGTGGGAAGATGTTGGCCAAGTATGAGAGGCTGGAATTTCCGCTGGGAATGGGAAATTCAGGGAATGTTGGAGCACGGCCTCGGAAGCAAAGCTGCAGCGCCTTCAGATGGAATTCTGCATTCTTGTATTTTTAATTTTTATACCGAATACATAAAATCCTTCCCCCATCTCCTTCTGCAGAGCTCCCCCGTATCCTGTGACACTTCCCTGCTCCTCCTGCCGTGTCCTTGTCCCAAACCCCGCCGTCCAGCCCTGAAATAAATCCTGAATAAATCCAAATCCTGAAATAAACGGGAGCAAAAGGCTCCGTCAGCGAATTCTCGTGGGCGTCACAGCACGAGCTGACGACTTCAAAACAAAATCAGCTTTTGTTTTTGGAGGAGGAGGGATTTTTGGGGTTTTTTTCACTTTTAGTGTTTTTTTCCGAGTCCTTTTAAAGTTTTTTTTTGACCCTGCAAAGGGGTTTGGGAGCTTGGGGTTCCTCTGTGACCTCCGGAGGGTCTGGAGGGTCCGTGGGATTTGGGATCACACCTGGCCAAGGTGGGGAGCCGGGAATGTCACCCCCAATCCCGGGAATGTCACCCCTAACCCCGGGAATGTCACCCCCAGCACCGGGAATGTCACCCCTAATCCCGGGAATGTCACCCCTAACCCCGGGAATGTCACCTTCAGCCCCGGGAATGTCATCCCAAATCCCGGGAATGTCACCCCTAACCCCGGGAATGTCACCCCCAGCACCGGGAATGTCAGCCCCAATCCCGGGGATGTCACCTTCAGCCCCGGGAATGTCACCCCCAATCCCGGGAATGTCACCCCTAACCCCGGGAATGTCACCCCCAAGCCCGGGAATGTCACCTTCAGCCCCGGGAATGTCACCCCCAATCCCGGGAATGTCACCTTCAGCCCCGGGAATGTCACCCCCAATCCCGGGAATGTCACCCCCAATCCCGGGAATGTCACCCCCAATCCCGGGAATGTCACCCCCAGCGCCGAGGTGCTCAGGCCGGTGTCAGGTTTAGCGAGTCCCGGGTTTATTCCCGGTTCAGCGATGCCCAGGTTTATGCCCGGTTTAGCGAGTCCCGGGTTTATTCCCGGTTTAGCGGGGCCCGGGTTTATTCCCGGTTTAGCGAGTCCCGGGTTTATTCCCGGTTTAGCGGGGCCCGGGTTTATTCCCGGTTTAGCGAGTCCCGGGTTTATTCCCGGTTTAGCGGGGCCCGGGTTTATTCCCGGTTTAGTGGGGCCCGGGTTTATTCCCGGTTTAGCGGGGCCCGGGTTTATTCCCGGTTTAGCGAGTCCCGGGTTTATTCCCGGTTTAGCGGGGCCCGGGTTTATTCCCGGTTTAGCGAGTCCCGGGTTTATTCCCGGTTTAGCGAGTCCCGGGTTTATTCCCGGTTTAGCCGCTCTGTTTTTCCCAAATCCCGGTTTTCGGTGACCGCGCAGCGCCACTCGCGGGCCGCGCCGGGAGGCGCTGCTGAGGATTTGGAAGGATTTCACGAGCAGAAGAATCTCCGCAGATCTTCCATCCTGTGCCAGCTCCGCCGTGCGTTTTCCCACCTCCAACCCCGCTCCCTGCGCCTGGCAGAAATTCCAGCTGATGCTGTGGATTGTCCAGCAGCGTTTCCATGAGCGGCAGGCTGAGATTTCTGCCTCCGGGAGGGAAGGCTGGAACCTTCCCGGGGCTGCATCAGAGGGCTGAGAACATGTGAGGGTTGTGCCGATCAGAGCTGCTGCTCTGAGCTCCTGCTGGCGTGTCCGGGAATTCTGCTCCAGGGGCTGGGTGAACACAGATCCATGTGGTTCATACAGGGCTGGTTCTGTTCTGAATCCTTGGTTCATCCATGGCTGGGGTTCTGTTCCCAAATCCAGGAATTCTGCTCCAGGGGCTGGATGAACACGGATCCACATGGTTCATCCAAGGCTGGTTCTGTTCCTGAGTCTGGGAATTCTGCTCCAGGGGCTGGATGAACACAGATCCATGTGGTTCATCCAGGGCTGGGGTTGTGTTCCTGAATCCAGGAATTCTGTCCCAGGAGCTGGGTGAATACAGATCCATGTGGTTCATCCAGGGCTGGGGTTGTGTTCCTGAGTCTGGGAATTCTGCTCCAGGGGCTGGATGAACACAGATCCATGTGGTTCATCCAGGGCTAGGGTTCTGTTCCTGAGTCTGGGAATTCTGCTGCAGGGGCTGGGTGAACACAGATCCCTGCAGCCCATCCAGGGCTGGTTTGTGTTCCTGTGTCTGGGATTTCTGCCCCAGGAACTGGGTGAACACAGATCCATGTGGTTCATCCAGGGCTGGTTCTGTTCTGAATCCTTGGTTCATCCATGGCTGGGGTTCTGTTCCCAAATCCAGGATTTCTGCTCCAGGAGCTGGATGAACACAGATCCATGTGGTTCATACAGGGCTGGGGTTCTGTTCCTGAGTCTGGGAATTCTGCTGCAGGGGCTGGGTGAACACAGATCCTCATGGTTCATCCAGAGCTGGGGTTGTGTTCCTGAGTCTGGGAATTCTGCCCCAGGAGCTGGATGAACACAGATCCATGTGGTTCATCCAGGGCTGGTTCTGTTCTGAATCCAGGATTTCTGCTCCAGGATCTGGATGAGCACAAATCCCTGCAGCCCATCCAGGGCTGGTTCTGTTCCTGTGTCTGGGAATTTTTCTTCAGGGAATGGATGAACACAGATCCACATGGTTCATCCGGGGCTGGTTCTGTTCTGAATCCAGGATTTCTGCCCCAGGAGCTGGATGAACACAGATACCTGCAGCCCATCCAGGGCTGGGGTTCTGTTCCTGTGCTCCCAGGGCTGGTTTGTGTTCCTGTGGATTTATCCTGCACAGTTCTCATGCTTGGTTAAGGATCTAATCCCTGCAGAACTCCCCGTGTGTGTGGGAGTGTTTGCACAAACACCAGTGAATTTTAACGACTCCAGGAGAAGTAATTGGATACATTTATTACTGTCAGTGCACTCAGGGAAGGAGATTCCTGACCACACCAATTTTTCCCCCTAAGAAACACAACAAAAAAACAAATAAATGAAGGGAAACACTGCTGCTTTCATTCGGGGAAGGTGGAATCCAAACCTTGTTAGCCCTTGTTCCTTCCCGCGGGCTGGGAGCTCACTAATCACCCCGAGTCCAGCCAGAGGAGCGTTGCTAACAAGCTCCAGACTGACAGCAGGATTTGCTGCTCTGCTGGGCTCAAAGTCTTGAAACTTTGGGGGTCATTATCCCCTGACCCTGGGTAAAGCCCTCCCCACCATCCCCAGCTCGGTGCTCATGGCACGTTTGGGGTGTGAGGAGCAGCTGGCAGGGCTGGATGGGCTCTGTGCTCTGTTTTGTTTCCAGAACAAAGGCAGCCCCACACCAACCTCTGGGTGCTGCTCAGAAAGCTCCCCTGGGCTCCAGACCTGGCCAATCCCTGCTCCTGTGGGTGTTGGGGTGTGAGGAACACCACCCCAGCCTCGATGCTCTGTGCTGGATGCCCACAGGATCTGCAGAGATCAGCAAAAACAGCCCTGGGAGCTGCTCCCTTCACGTTCAGGACATTCCAGTCCTTCAGCACAGCCATCCTCCAGTGTCCTCAGCACTCAGCAGGGTCAGTGCCTCCTGTCCTGGGCCTCTGTCCTTCCCTTTTCCTAGACTGGCTCTGATTCCATTCCTGATTCCATCCCTGCTTCCATCCCTGCTCCCCCTCAGCATCCTCTGTCCTTCCCCATCCCAGACTGGCTCTGATTCCATCCCTGCTTCCATCCCTGCTCCTCCTCAGCATCCTCTGTCCTTCCCCATCCCAGACTGGCTCTGATTCCATTCCTGACTCCATCCCTGCTCCTCCTCAGCATCCTCTGTCCTTCCCCATCCCAGACTGCCTCTGATTCCATTCCTGATTCCATCCCTGCTCCTCCTCGGTGTCCTCTGTCCTTCCCTTTTCCCAGACTGGCTCTGATTCCATTCCTGATTCCATCCCTGCTCCTCCTCAGCATCCTCTGTCCTTCCCCATCCCAGGCTGGCTCTGACTCCCTTCCATCGCTGCTCCTGAGCTCCTCAGAAGTTTTTCCTCAGCTCCAGCCAAAGCAGCTGGTGGCAGTTCCCAGCCAGGCTCTCCCAAAGCCGCTTCTCTGCGAAGGCTCCTGAGCTGTGGCTGAAGTGGCCGGGGCTGTTTTCCTCGTGCCTGTAAAGCAGGAATGGAGAGGTGGCGTTTGGGCTGTTCCACCTCTGCTCTGAGGCAGTGGTGGAGCCCCGAGGTGTCCCCGAGGTGTCCCCGAGGTGTCCCCGAGGTGTCCCCGAGGCTCAGCTCCGCGGGGCGGAAAGGACAGAGCCGCGTTTGTGTCGGTTCAGCTCCTGCTGCGCTGCTCCGCCGCCTTCCCGGAACGCTGAGCACGGAGCTGATCCCACAAAAACCTGGCTGTGACCTTCCCCAGAGCCCTGCAGAGGGGTTTGAACCCGGGGCAGTCACCCCGGAGCAGCTTGGGCAGGTTCTGAGCACTGAATAAATCCCTGTGGAAAATCAGTGTGGACACAACCTGATCCCACCAGCCACCCTGCATTCCCTGGGGAGGATTCCCTGGGGAAAATTCCTGGGGAGAATTCCCAGGGGAGGATTCCCTGGGGAAGATTCCTTGGGGAAGATTCCTGGGGAGAATTCTCAGGGGAGGATTCCCTGGGGAAGATTCCTTGGGGAAGATTCCTGGGGAGGATTCCTGGGGAGGATTCCCTGGGGAAGATTCCTTGGGGAAAATTCCTGGGGGAGGATTCCTGGGGAGGATTCCTGGGGAGGATTCCTGGGGAGGATTCCCTGGGGAGAATTCCTGGAGAGGATTCCCAGGGGAGGATTCCTGGGGAGGATTCCTGGGGAGGATTCCCTGGGGAGGATTTCTGGGGAGGATTCCCAGGGGAAAATTCCTGGGGAGGATTCCCTGGGAATGATTCCTTGGGGAAGATACCCTGTGGAAAATTCCTTGGGGAGGATTCCCAGGGGAAGATTCCTTGGGGAAGATTCCTGGGGAAGATTCCTGGGGAGGATTCCCTGGGGGAGGATTCCTGGGGAGGATTCCTGGAGAGGATTCCCTGGGGAAGATTCCTGGGGAGGATTCCCTGGGGGAGGATTCCCTGGGGAGGATTCCCAAGGGAGGATTCCCTGGGGAGGATTCCCTGGGGAAGTTTCCTGGGGAGGATTCCTGGGGAGGATTCCCAAGGGAGGATTCCCTGGAGAGGATTCCCTGGGGAAGATTCCTTGGGGAAGATTCCTGGGGAGGATTCCTGGGGAGGATTCCTGGGGAGGATTCCCTGGGGAGGATTCCCTGGGGAAGATTCCCTGGAGAATTCCGGGTCCTGCCCTCGGGGAGGTGTCCCAGGTCTCCTCTGGGTCAGGCCCTTCCTGAGCCTGGAAATCAGCCATTAAAGCCAATTAATGGCTGGGTTATTAATAAAGGGCTGTGGACAGGACACAGCCTGAGAGCTCCCTCCTAGGGAGGGGAAGGAGGGAGGAAAAACTTCCAAACATTTTAAGGACAAGAGGAAACAAATTAAGAGGAACAAAATCTTCAGGACACCCCTGAGGGTTCTGCTCCCAACCAGAGTGAGAAGCACACAAGGGCAGGAGCCATCCCAGGCACATTTCAGGGAATATCTTGACTTCAGGAATGAGCTGGAATTACACAGGGATGCGCAAACAACCTTGGCAAAACAGCATGAGTGAAAGGGGATGGAAAAAAAATAAATAAATTCCAGTGCTTCAAAGTGTCTGATGCTATTTTGTCTTTTGATGTTTGTTTTCTGCACGGTGCCAGCAGTTTCTGTCGGCTCTGCTGCACGCTGCCAAGTCTATTATTCGGCCTGATTCCTGCTCTCAATATTTTTAGCAGCAGCGGATCTTTAATCACGGGGAAATTGTTTTGGGGGCGGTTGTTTGCTTTTCTGCGTGCCCAAAAGCAGAGCTGAAGGGCTGGTCCGAAGGCTCCGTGATGATCCCGCAGCCAGGGAGGACAAAGAGGGAGGGATGGGACCAACTCTGAGGTTTAGGAGAAGGATGTTTCATTTAGCTGGAATTTAATTGCCTGCCCTCTGCTCCATCCACCTTTTTTCCCTGGAATGATGAATCCCGTCCATGAGCAGGCAGAGCACAGCCCCCTCCGATACCCAGAACTCTGGAAATTCAGTGTTTATGTGGGGACAGGAGGGATTCCCAGCCATGGCCAAGACTTTGCCACGCTCAGGGCTCCCATTTCTGCGTTTAAAGGCAGCGATGATTTCGGGGGGCTCGAGAATTCCTCACCTCCCCCGAGGGAGCAGATTCAGGCTCGGCTCCTCATCCTTTCCTTCCCGAGATGCCTCAATCCAAGGGTCTGATCCAGGCTTTAAGAACCGCAGCTAAGAGAGACGTTGACCTTGAATTTGTTCCCCCTGCGAGGTGAATCTCACCCGGAAAGCGCCGATTTTGGAGCACAAAGCTCCCGTGAATTTTGCGAATTTCGTGAATTTCGCGGCTGTGTCAGTGCGTGCGTGATAAACGCGTTTAACAACGGAGCTCCAGGATCAGAGGCTTCAGAGAAGCTCGGAAAATCTCCGATGATTATCTGGATCAATTCAGGAATGCGAAATTGATAGGAAAACTCGGCAGGAGCGCGGCTGCTCTGCCAGCCCCTCTGCCAGGCTCCTGCTGCTCCCGGCTGCGGGGAAGGCAGCACCTGCTGGAATCCAAACCAGGAATTTTTCACTCTCACACATCAAACCCACAGCCAGGACCAGCTGCAGAGCGAAATCCCAGCAAAAATGGGATTTTTCTGCACGGTCAGGATGGGCTGAGAGCGCTCACGGGCAGGTCCTGTCTGCTGGGAGCCAAGTTTTTAATTCCTGCTCACTTTTTTGCCCTCAAACCCCCCCGTTTTCTCCAGACGGAATTAAAGTTAATTTAAATGGCTTTAAAGTGGCAGAGGGCAGGGATAAGATGGGATTTGGGGATGGAATTTCTCCCTGTGAGGGTGGTGGGATGGAATTCCCAGAGAATTCACGGCTGGAAGTGTCCCAGGCCAGGATGGGGCACCCTGGGGTGGTGGGAGGTGGGAATGGGATGGGATTTAAGGAAAATCCACAGCCTGGCTGCTGCTCCTGGAAGTGCCCCCTGCTCTCCTTGAGCCCCTGGCAGTGGATCCAGCTTCTCCCGTGTAATTAAAGGGATAATTATTCCCTGTCCAGAACATTTCCCTTACTTATATATAGCCTGTGGAAGTATTAAAGTTGATTAAACACAGATGCTGCTGGTGGAGAGCTCCTCCAGTCCCAGATGGAGCGAGGCAGGGGGAGCAAAGGGAGGAGAAATTTACTGGAATATTCCTCAAAGGGCAGCTGAGGAATAAAAAAGCTGATCCTGACAGAACCAACGGAATCAGAGGGGGAAGCGTTATTCCGAATTATTTCCTGGTGTTTCCCTGCACGGGGAACTTGCTAAGCAAGGTCTGAGGGGTGTGTCGAGGTATTTATACATAAATAAACTCCACGTTCTGTGCATGACCATCGGTGGAAAGCTGCGGCAGTTCGGGCCTGAAGGAGGAGGAAAGTTTGCAGAAAAGAAACTCAGTCCCCAAGGCTCTCAAAGACTTTTATTTAAATAGCGTGAAAACGAAGCCAAAGCAAAGCAATTTCCTCCTTTCCCACTCTCGGAGCAGCCCCAAACTGCCGAAGGTCCCCACAAATAAGAACCTGATGGATCCTGAAAGCATCAGAGGCGAAAGGGATGGAAATCGCCCTTTCTTTCACCGGGTAATTGCCTGCACTCCGTCTGGGGAGGAACTGTGCCTTTTCTAATTTGCAGCGCTCGCAGTGTGAAAAGCTTTGAAATGTGGCTTTTTCCTCGGCGTTTCGGAGCGCGGCAGAAGCGCTGAGGTGGGATTTTCTGTGCCCGTAAACAGGAGGGGTTTTATGGGCAGAGTGGGAATCGGGGCCGGACAGCCGGACAAAAGCGGCGCAGATTGGATTTTGGGAATGGCAGGGGAAGAATGGGAGAGAGCTGGTTTGGAATGAGGTCTCTGAACACCTCAGAAGGTGATTTTTAAATAGCTGGGAACTAACAAAGGGCTGGACGCTCCTCGCTCGGGATCGACCCCTGTCAGGAAAATTAATCCACAAATGCCAGAGGTTTATGTCCGAAAAGGAGACAGAGGAGTTCTTTAACTTTATTCCAATAAAGGGAGAGGCCATGGGCCATTCCCCTGGGGTCTCTCAGATTTTTGGAGGGTGCAGACTCCTTTTTATCCAATTTCCAGCCCATTGTCACTTTCTCTCTTCCCCCATGGGCTGAGGTACTTGAGAGGTCCAGAATTCCCAGAACACCTGATACCTGGGATACCCCCCAATGCATAATCCCTTCTTAATTCTTAACCCTTGTGGAGTTTTATGGTGTCAGTGGAACCCATCCCATCGTTCCTGTTATCTCTCAGTGATATCAGAGTGTTATCTCTCATCCTATCAGCAGCCCCACAGCTTGTTTGTAAAGACAAACCTCCTTCCTCTCAGCCCCTTCCTCCTTTTCTTCAGGAAAGCTCCCCCGAGGAGCCAGGAGCCCCCTCCTGCCTCGGGGACCCTTCTTGGGGTGTGTTTTGTGAGGTAGAGCTGCTGCAGGGGGGGTTTTCAGCCTCTCCTCCCTGACCCCACATTCCTGCCCCACCCGGGCTGGGTGTTCTTTAAAATCCACCTGGGAGCGGGGTGAGGGCCAGGAATGCCGCTGGAAACAGCAGGAATTGCCGGGGATCGGTTCTCCCTGAGGATTCCCTTCTGCAGGACTTGCCCTTGCCAGGAGAAGCACGGAGGAGTTTTCTCCAAAGGGAAAGATGCTCAAATTCAGTGTGAAATTCCGGATCGCAGAATTCCAGACTGGGTTGGGTTGGAAGGAGCTCAAATCCCACCCAGGGACAGTTCCCACTGTCCCAGGCTGCTCCAACCTGGCCTTGGGCACTTCCAGGGATCCACAGCTGGGAATTCCATCCCAGTCCCTCCCTGCCCTCACAGGGAGGAATTCCTTCCCAAAATTCCATCGATCCCCGCCGTCTGTCATTTTAAAGGCTGCCGGGTCACCCTGTCCCTGCCAGAATCTCCCAGTTCGCCTCTCCTGGTCCTGAGCTGGGGTCAAGGGGTCCCCGGGGCCGAGCGCCAGCCGCGTTTGTTGTCACAGCAGCGGTGACAGAGCCCTTGTCGCTGCCAGCCTCATCTCCCTCCCTCCCCGCTCCTGCTCCCCCGGAAAACATCTCCCTGCGCCGGGGGAGCGCCAAAGGATGGGCCAGGGCAGCTCCCGAGCCCCGGGAGCACCAAAGGCTGGAAGGGATGGCAGAGAAACTCGGGAAAATGGGAATTCCTGGCCCTGCGGGAGGGGGAGGTGATGGGGCGCGTTCCTGCCCCAGCTGAGAGGAGCCGCTCCCCATCACCGGCGGGATTTGGGAGCAGGCGGTGGGAAAGCTGGCTCGGCTCCAGCCGGGAATGGCTCTCCCGGTAATTCCAGGGCAGCTGGGAGGGAAAATCCCCGTCCCCACCTCACCCCCGAATTTCACACCCCGCACAGAGCCCGGGGAACCTGCGGCAGCTCTGCCGGGGCACCGGGAGGGAACCGAATCCATGGAGAGATGGGAACAGAATCCATGGAGAGATGGGAACAGAATCCATGGAGAGCTGGGAACAGAAGCCATGGAGAGATGGGAACTGAATCCATGGAGAGATGGGAACAGAACCCATGGAGAGATGGGAACAGAATCCATGGAGAGATGGGGGAAAGGAAAGGAAAGGAAAGGAAAGGAAAGGAAAGGAAAGGAAAGGAAAGGAAAGGAAAGGAAAGGAAAGGAAAGGAAAGGAAAGGAAAGGAAAGGAAAGGAAAGGAAAGGAAAGGAAAGGAAAGGAAAGGAAAGGAAAGGAAAGGAAAGGAAAGGAAAGGAAAGGAAAGGAAAGGAAAGGAAAGGAAAGGAAAGGAAAGGAAAGGAAAGGAAAGGAAAGGAACCTTCTGCTTTAGCTGAAGGCAGAACAGGAACAGACAGCTCTCCCCTTCCCTAAACAAACCCATCTGCAACACTTCCAATTTGAATCCAAACAATCTCTGGGTTTTGGGATTCGGCAGCAAACCAGCTCAGGATCCATAATCCCAGCGCCTGATGTTTGGGGGTGTTGGGATTTGGAGCTAATTAATTCAGCCACCTGTAATTTTTGCTCAGATGTGCTGTCTGCCTCTTCCTTGGATGTATCATATGGTTTGGAAGGCTGCAGACGGAGCTGGCCTGAATCCCAATCCCTCTGTGCAGCCTTTTTTTTCCCTCCAAAAATCTTTCCCTTATTTTTGCTTATTCAAGATTTTTCTTGATCTTCTTCTTTTCTCCCACCTCCCTCCTGCTGCTCTCTCCCTCTTCTGGGTCCTTGCTCAGAAAAAAGCCCAGCAAGAACAAAAAAAAAAACTGACTTTCAGTGAGTGGTTCTGCTTTTCCTGGCTGGAATGGCCTTTTCCCTCCAGGGCTGGCCGCAGGATGATGCTCCCAGCGCTGTCCCAGTGCCCCTGACTGGATTTATCTCAGCACAAAAGCTCCAGTGCCGAGTGTTCCTGTCGGGAACAAGGCTCCAGGTGATAAATATTGCAGGATTTACAAAGCCCAGGAGTCCTGTCCTGATTTCCGTCCCTCTGCAGGGAGAGGATGGGAGAAGAATGAAAAGATAATTAGTTTGGAGTTCGGAGAAATTAACTGGGAAAGGTTAATCCGTTCTTTTTAAGACTGAGGGGAAACTTGGCTTGAGCTGCACAGGCTGCAGGGTCCTGGAGGCTGAGATGTGGCCACAGAAATGTTCTGCTCCTTATTCCCTGTGGGAATGAACCCTTCCAACAGCTAAAGCTGGAGCGGGGTTTCCCACAGCCATAGAGCCTGGAGCTGTCCTTTCCCAGAGCTGTCTGTGGCCATGGGGTCAGGAGAGCCCAATCCCATGGATTTTCAATTGAATCCATCATCTCCCTGTTCTCTGTCCTTTCCCAGAGCTGTCTGTGGCCATGGGGTCAGGAGAGCCCAATTCTCATGGATTTTCCATTGAATCCATCATTTCCCTGTTCTCTGTCCTTTCCCAGATCTCTCTGTGTCCATCCCTGGGGTCAGGAGAGCCCAATCCTGTGGATTTTCCATTAAATCCATCATTTCCCTGTTCTCTGTCCTTTCCCAGATCTCTCTGCGTCCATCCCTGGGGTCAGGAGCTGCTCCAGGGAGTTCAGGGTAATCCAGGGCGCTTTGGGAGCTCCGCTGTGCACGGGCTCCTTCCTGAGGCTGAGTTTAATTAAAAACTGCAAATCAGAGCAATTAACCAGGGCTGGGAACCTCCTGCAGCCTGAGAGGGACGAGGGTTTCCCGATCTCCCCGGTTCTCTCCTTGTTCATCCATAGCCATCAACTCCAGTGCTTCTCCCAACTTTGATGGGTTCAATTGGAAACCAAACAACAATGGAGTCACTGAACTTTGAATTTAATTTAATTTAATTTAATTTCATTTCATTTCATTTCATTTAATTTCATTTCATTTGCCTCCTGTTCCCTCTCAGCGCTGCCGGTGGTGCAGGGAGTCCCTGCTCTGATCCCAGAGGACGCGTCTTGGGCGCCGAGGCTGGGAAGAAGGGAAATGCGGAGAAGGAGGATGATGATGGATGGAACTTTCCAGGCGCTGGGGTCAGTCCCACTCGTGCTGGTGGCTGCACTCAGCTGAGGGAAAACACAAGAGTTTGGGGCTGGGAAAAGCAGCTGAGGAAAGGAGCCCTTGAAGGCTGAAAATTGATATTTTTCTTCCCCAAACTGCTGCACCATCCACAGCAGAGCTGCTTCTCCTCATTCCTCCGAAATATATAAGGGGATGGGGGCGTAAAAAGAAAAAATTATGGATTTCTGCATCCGTGGGAACTCCCTCAGCAATATTTCCTGGGATGTCAGCGGCTTCTCCGTGAAATATCTGACACCTCCCCTGCTGCAAATCACGGCGGCCGCGGTGACACGAGGGGAGCTGCTCTGATTTACAGCAGCCCGGGATCCGGCCTTTATTCATCATTATGGCCGGGAATTAATCCCCGTGGAGAAAACAGAGGAGTTTGGGATGCTGGGATGGTTTGCTGTGTTTATCCAGCCCAGACAACTTCCAGAAACTCAGAGAAAGGAAAACATTGGGCTGAGGCGAGGATGAGTAATTGAGGCTGGGGATGAGAAGGTGTAATTACAATTAGCTGCACAAGAGCGTTAATCACGGCAATAATTACACGTCAGCGCTTTCCAGAGGAAAGAGAACAGTGATGAAGTGGCCCAAGTGGGTGACAAAAACCCAGCAGGGGAAGAGAGAAGTCCTGGATGTTTCCCAATGCCTTTCCAAGGAAAGCAGAGCTGCGAGTCCTGAGCTCCCGGTTGGGGGGATTGAGCCGATTTTACCAGCAGGAAATTGGGATTTGGGGTTACAGCACCTGGATTTCTCAGCTTTGGTAGCTTGGGGCCGCCTCTTTATGTGCAGCAGGGTTTAGATCAGACCTCTGGCCAAACAAAGCTTTTTTTGTCCCACAAAATAAGTTGGACACGATTTTAGGAGATGTTTTTGCAGCACAAACCTCAATTCCCGCGGGGCTGCTTTAGGGGCTGGAGCGGGAGTTTGCCTTTGGTCCTTTCTGCTTTCACAGGAACTTTTTATTCAGCTGGGGGTGGGTGCAGGCGGCCCTGCAGCCCCCAGAGCAACGCCCTGAGCCGGGGGTGTGAGCCCAGAGCCAGCTGCCCTTCCCTGGGTTATCCCTGAGTTATCCCTGAGCAACCCCCGAGTTATCCCTGAGTAACCCTGGAGTTACCCTTGAGTTATCCCAGAGCAGAGCCCTGAGCCAGGGGTGTGAGCCCAGAGCCAGCTGCCCTTCCCTGGGTTATCCTGGGTTATCCCTGAGTTATCCTGGGTTATCCTGAGTTATCCCTGAGTTATCCTGGGTTATCCTGGGCTATCCCTGAGTTATCCTGGGTTATCCCAGAGTTATCCTGGGTTATCCTGGATTATCCCAGAGCAGAGCCCTGAGCCAGGGGTGTGAGCCCAGAGCCAGCTGCCCTTCCCTGGGTTATCCCAGAGTTATCCCTGAGTTATCCTGAGTTATCCTGAGTTATCCCTGAGTTATCCTGAGTTATCCCTGAGTTATCCTGGGCTATCCCTGAGTAACCCCAGAGTTACCCTTGAGTTATCCCAGAGCAGAGCCCTGAGCCGGGGGTGTGAGCCCAGAGCCAGCTGCCCTTCCCTGGGTTATCCTGGGCTATCCCTGAGTTATCCTGGGTTATCCCTGAGTTATCCTGGGTTATCCTGGGCTATCCCTGAGTTATCCTGGGTTATCCCTGAGTTATCCTGGGTTATCCCAGAGCCAGCTGCCCTTCCCTGGGTTATCCTGAGTTATCCCTGAGTTATCCTGAGTTATCCTGGGTTATCCTGAGTTATCCTGGGTTATCCCTGGCTTATCCCTGAGTTATCCTGGGTTATCCTGGGTTATCCCTGAATAATCCTGGGTTATCCTGGGTTATCCTGAGTTATCCTGGGTTATCCTGGGCTATCCCTGAGTTATCCTGGGTTATCCCTGAGTTATCCTGGGTTATCCTGGGCTATCCCTGAGTTATCCTGGGTTATCCTGGGCTATCCCTGAGTTATCCTGGGTTATCCCAGAGCCAGCTGCCCTTCCCTGGGTTACCCCTGAGTTACCCCTGAGTTATCCCTGAGTTATCCTGGGTCATCCTGGGTCATCCTGGGTCATCCCTGAGTTATCCTGGGTTATCCCTGAGTAATCCTGGGTTATCCTGGGTTATCCTGAGTTATCCTGGGTTATCCCTGGGTTATCCTGGGCTATCCCTGAGTTATTCTGGGTTATCCTGGGTCATCCTGGGTTATCCCTGAGTTATCCCCGAGTTACCCCTGAGTTATCCCCAAGTTATCCCCGAGTTATCCCCAGCTCTCTCAGGCTCCAGGCGAGGCAGGGTCCTGTAATTTATCTTGCATGAAATGAGCCCGTTTGAATGGCCTGGAAAAGCCAAGCCATTAATTCAGAATCGCTTCTGGACTCTGCAGAGCTCCAATTCCATTCTGCAGATCCGCTGCTGTAAAAGTTATGGGATTTTAATGCTCTTTTTTTTAATTATTATTTTATTTTTATTTTGTCCTGCTGCAGTCCCAGCCCCTGAAAGCAGCTTCACCTCAGCAGTCACCTGTGGACAATTGAATAAGTTTGCTGAGTGTAAATCCTGGTCTTTAAACTCATTAAAGTGTGCCCAGCCTCTCCAGGAGCCATTTGACAAACTCCCCTGAGCAGCAAAGTCGTGTTTATTATGATTATTATTACTATTATTATTATTTTTCTCTCGGCTCCATCTGCAATGTAAACACCATTAAGTTTTAATTATCTGTTTGAAGAGGAGATTTCAGAGCGAATCCTGCAGGAACCCGGCCAGAATCACAATGGGAACATCCCTGGAAGGGAGAGAGAGGCACCCAAATGTGGCAGAGCTGAAGGTCAGGGCCAGAAATCCCACGGAATTTGGGGAAGAATGGGGCTGGAAGCTGATGGATCTCCCTTCCAGAGGGGTTTTCCAGGTTTATCTGCAGTTTAGGGAAGGAAGGGGCTGCCAGAGGTCGTCTCTGTGGTTTTGGTGAAGGATTTGTCCCCTGTTCCACAGGAAAGGGATGGAAGGAGGATCCCGAGGTGAGGGAATGGGAGGTGATGGAGCCATCGGGGACCCCACAGGCTGAGCCCCCTGGGCAGCGCCCCCCACCCAGCCCCCCATTCCCAGGCTCTGCCCCCCACATTCCCAGCTTCTGCCCCACATTCCCAGGCTGTTCCCCACATTCCCAACCTCTGCCCCACATTCCCAGGCTGTTCCCCACATTCCCAGGCTGTTCCCCACATTCCCAGGCTCTGCCCCACATTCCCAACGTCTGCTCCCCATTCCCAGGCTGTTCCCCACACTCCCAGGCTGTTCCCCACATTCCCAGGCTCTGCCCCACATTCCCAGCCTCTGCCCCCCATTCCCAGCCTCTGCCCCCCATTCCCAGCCTCTGCCCCCCATTCCAGCCTCTGCCCCACATTCCCAGGCTGTTCCCCACATTCCCAGGCTGTTCCCCCCATTCCCAGGCTCTGCCCCACATTCCCAGGCTGTTCCCCACATTCCCAGGCTCTGCCCCACATTCCCAACCTCTGCCCCCCATTCCCAGCCTCTGCCCCCCACATTCCCAGGCTGTTCCCCACATTCCCAGGTTGTTCCCCACATTCCCAAGCTCTGCCCCACATTCCCAACCTCTTCCCCACATTCCCAGGCTGTTCCCCACATTCCCAGGTTGTTCCCCACATTCCCAGGTTGTTCCCCACATTCCCAACCTCTTCCCCACATTCCCAGGCTGTTCCCCACATTCCCAGCTCTTCCCCCCATTCCCAGGCTGTGCCCCACATTCCCAGGCTCTGCCCCACATTCCCAGGCTGTTCCCCACATTCCAGGCTCTGCCCCCCACATTCCCAGGCACTGCCCATCCCTCTTCCCCCAGCACAGCCCCAAACCAGCCCTGCTGTGCTGCTCCTCCATCCCTTCAGAGCCTCCTCACATCCAGGATCTGCCAGGATGGGAGGGAATAGCAGAGATCCGCCCGCAGTGGGATAGCAAATATCAAATAATATCAAATATCGAATAATATCAAATATATCCAATATCAAATAATATACAATATCCAATATAAAATATAAAATTTCCAATATCTAATATCAAATAATATAAAATATCAAATAATATCCAATAGCAAATATAAAATATCAAATAATATCAAATATCCAATATCCAATATAAAATAATATCAAATATAATATAATAGCCAATATCCAATATAAAATATCCAATAATATCAAATAATATCAAACATCCAATATAAAATATCAAATATCAAATAATATCAAATATCAAATAAGATCCAATATAAAATGTCCAATATCCAATAATATCCAATAATACCCAATAATACCCAATAATATCCAATAATATCCAATATCCAATAATATCCAATAATATCCAATAATATCCAATGAAATCCAATATCAAATATCCATCCATGCCTTTGCAGGGACTGGCCCCAGCCCAGTTCCTGCTCCTGGCTCAGCTCCAGTGCTCCTTGTGCCAGGCAGGAACGACCCCAGCTCCTCTGGAGATGCAGGGACGGAGTTTTCCAAGCCCAGGACGAGTTCCCAGCTCTGTTTCACCTCCCCATGCTCTGCCCCGGGTATTTCCTCAGGCCAGTTTCCCCAAAGGATTCATTCCCCGGGGATTCATTCCCAAAGGATTCATTCCCAAAGGATTCATTCCCCAGGGATTCATTCCCAAAGGATTCATTCCCCAGGGATTCATTCCCCAGGGATTCATTCCCAAAGGATTCATTCCCAAAGGATTCATTCCCCAGGGATTCATTCCCCAGGGGTTCATTCCCCAGGGATTCATTCCCAAAGGATTCATTCCCCAAAAATTCACTCCCCAGGGGTTCATTCCCCAGGGATTCATTCCGAAGGATTCAATTCCCCAGGGATTCATTCCCAAAGGATTCATTCCCAAAGGATTCATTCCCCAGGGACTCATTCCCCAAGGATTCATTCCCAAAGGATTCACTTCCCAAAGGATTCATTCCCCAGGGATTCATTCCCCAAGGATTCATTCCCCAGGGATTCATTCCCCAGGGATTCATTCCCCAAGGATTCATTCCCCAGGGATTCATTCCCCAGGGGTTCATTCCCCAGGGGTTCATTCCCCAGGGATTCATTCCCAAAGGATTCATTCCCAAAGGATTCATTCCCCAAGGATTCATTCCCAGGGATTCATTCCCCAGGGATTCATTCCCAAAGGATTCATTCCCCAGGGATTCATTCCCAAAGGATTCATTCCCAAAGGATTCATTCCCCAAGGATTCATTCCCAAAGGATTCATTCCCCAGGGATTCATTCCCGAAGGATTCATTCCCCAGGATTCATTCCCCAGGGATTCATTCCCCAGGGATTCATTCCCAAAGGATTCATTCCAAAGGATTCATTCCCAAAGGATTCATTCCCCAGGGATTCACTCCCCAGGGATTCATTCCCAAAGGATTCATTCCCAAAGGATTCATTCCCCAGGGATTCATTCCCCAGGGATTCATTCCCAAAGGATTCATTCCCAAAGGATTCATTCCCCAAGGATTCATTCCCATTCCTTTGGCGCTGCAGTTCCAAGCACGGCAATAACTCAGCGTATCCCATTTTGGGGGAATGAATGATTGCCTTTATTTTCAGCTCATTTTTGGGTGAGTTTTATTTCCCCCTCTCTCTCTCTCTTTTATTGAGCTCTGAACATTAATAATCAACTCTCATTAATTCAGTTAATTCTTCAAATCCTCATATTCCTCATGCCCAGCGCTATAAGCCGAGGAGGAGACTGATGAGAGCTGAAGAGATGGTTAGAGTTATTAAAAATCCATTTCTTCCTTTGGGGCCCTGGGGTGATCACATTCTCATCTCACATCTTCCCAGAGCCGTCCCTCCCACGGGAATTCCGAGCTTTGCAGGGAGCAGAGGGGCCCATCCCGAGTTTCTGGGATCCCTTCAGGTGTTGTGGGAGTTGGGATGTTCAGATGTTCCAGATGTTCCAGCTGGGGCACAGCAAGCTCCGGAGCTCTGGAGCACCGACAGTTCCCTGGCGTGGAGGGATTTGGGAATTTGGGGAATTTTGGGAATTTTGGGAATTTTGGGATGGACCCCCTGGCTCTGGCGTGGATGGAAATCTCCTCTCTCCTTCGAGCTGGATGGAAATTCCTCCTCTCCTTTGAGATGGAAAATGCAGAACTTTACGCAGATA
>NC_081277.1:2009130-2084556 GCF_030490865.1 Poecile atricapillus
GCTCATTCCCACCTCATTCCCAGCTCATTCCCAGCCTCATTCCCAGCTCATTCCCAGCCTCATTCCCAGCTCATTCCCAGCTCATTCCCAGCCTCATTCCCAGCTCATTCCCAGCTCATTCCCAGCTCATTCCCAGCTCATTCCCAGCTCATTCCCGGCTCATTCCCAGCTCATTCCCAGCTCATTCCCAGCTCATTCCCAGCTCATTCCCAGCTCATTCCCAGCTCATTCCAGGCTCATTCCCAGCCCATTCCCGGCTCATTCCCGGCTCATTCCCAGCTCATTCCCAGCTCATTCCCAGCTCATTCCCAGCCTCATTCCCAGCCTCATTCCCAGCTCATTCCCAGCTCATTCCCAGCCTCATTCCCAGCTCATTCCCAGCCTCATTCCCAGCCTCATTCCCAGTTCATTCCCAGCTCATTCCCAGCCTCATTCCCAGCCTCATTCCCGGCTCATTCCCAGCCTCATTCCCGGGTTCATTCCCAGCTCATTCCCGGGTTCATTCCCAGCTCATTCCCAGCTCATTCCCAGCTCATTCCCGGCTCATTCCCAGCTCATTCCCAGCTCATTCCCGGCTCATTCCCGGCTCATTCCCAGCCTCATTCCCGGGCTCATTCCCAGCTCATTCCCGGGTTCATTCCCAGCTCATTCCCAGCTCATTCCCAGCCTCATTCCCAGCTCATTCCCAGCTCATTCCCAGCCTCATTCCCGGCTCATTCCCGGGTTCATTCCCAGCTCATTCCCAGCTCATTCCCAGCCTCATTCCCAGCCTCATTCCCAGCTCATTCCCAGCTCATTCCCAGCCTCATTCCCAGCTCATTCCAGGCTCATTCCCGCCTCATTCCCAGCCTCATTCCCAGCTCATTCCCAGCCTCATTCCCAGCTCATTCCCAGCTCATTCCCAGCTCATTCCCAGCCTCATTCCCAGCCTCATTCCCAGCCTCATTCCCAGCTCATTCCCAGCTCATTCCCAGCTCATTCCCAGCCCATTCCCAGCTCATTCCCAGCTCATTCCCAGCCTCATTCCCAGCTCATTCCCGGGTTCATTCCAGGCTCATTCCCAGCTCATTCCCAGCTCATTCCCAGCTCATTCCCAGCTCATTCCCAGCTCATTCCCAGCTCATTCCCAGCTCATTCCCAGCTCATTCCCAGCTCATTCCAGGCTCATTCCCAGCCCATTCCCGGCTCATTCCCGGCTCATTCCCAGCTCATTCCCAGCTCATTCCCAGCCCATTCCCAGCTCATTCCCAGCTCATTCCCAGCTCATTCCCAGCCTCATTCCCAGTTCATTCCCAGCTCATTCCCAGCCTCATTCCCAGCCTCATTCCCGGGTTCATTCCCAGCTCATTCCCGGGTTCATTCCCAGCTCATTCCCAGCTCATTCCCAGCTCATTCCCGGCTCATTCCCAGCTCATTCCCAGCTCATTCCCGGCTCATTCCCGGCTCATTCCCAGCCTCATTCCCGGGCTCATTCCCAGCTCATTCCCGGGTTCATTCCCAGCTCATTCCCAGCTCATTCCCAGCCTCATTCCCAGCCTCATTCCCAGCTCATTCCCAGCTCATTCCCAGCCTCATTCCCAGCTCATTCCAGGCTCATTCCCGCCTCATTCCCAGCCTCATTCCCAGCTCATTCCCAGCCTCATTCCCAGCTCATTCCCAGCTCATTCCCAGCTCATTCCCAGCCTCATTCCCAGCCTCATTCCCAGCCTCATTCCCAGCTCATTCCCAGCTCATTCCCAGCTCATTCCCAGCCCATTCCCAGCTCATTCCCAGCTCATTCCCAGCCTCATTCCCAGCTCATTCCCGGGTTCATTCCAGGCTCATTCCCAGCTCATTCCCAGCTCATTCCCAGCTCATTCCCAGCTCATTCCCAGCTCATTCCCAGCTCATTCCCAGCTCATTCCCAGCCTCATTCCCGGCTCATTCCCAGCCTCATTCCCAGCTCATTCCCAGCTCATTCCCATCTCATTCCCAGCTCATTCCCAGCTCATTCCCGGCTCATTCCCAGCCTCATTCCCGCCTCATTCCCAGCTCATTCCCAGCCTCATTCCCGGCTCATTCCCAGCCTCATTCCCGCCTCATTCCCAGCTCATTCCCAGCTCATTCCCAGCTCATTCCCGGCTCATTCCCAGCTCATTCCCGGCTCATTCCCAGCTCATTCCCGGCTCATTCCCAGCTCATTCCCAGCTCATTCCCGGCTCATTCCCAGCTCATTCCCAGCTCATTCCCAGCTCATTCCCAGCTCATTCCCAACCTCATTCCCAGCTCATTCCCAGCTCATTCCCAGCTCATTCCCAGCTCATTCCCAGCCTCATTCCCAGCTCATTCCCAGCCTCATTCCCAGCTCATTCCCAGCTCATTCCCAGCTCATTCCCAGGGCTCATTCCCAGCTCATTCCCAGCTCATTCCCAGCCTCATTCCCAGCCTCATTCCCAGCCTCATTCCCAGCTCATTCCCAGCTCATTCCTGGGCTCATTCCCAGCCTCATTCCCAGCCTCATTCCCAGCTCATTCCCAGCTCATTCCCAGCTCATTCCCAGCTCATTCCTGGCTCATTCCCAGCTCATTCCCGGCTCATTCCCAGCCTCATTCCAGGCTCATTCCCAGCTCATTCCCGGCTCATTCCCAGCTCATTCCCAGCTCATTCCCAGCTCATTCCCAGGCTCATTCCCGGCTCATTCCCAGCTCATTCCCAGCCCATTCCCAGCCCATTCCCGGCTCATTCCCAGCTCATTCCCAGCTCATTCCCGGCTCATTCCCGGCTCATTCCCGGCTCATTCCCGGCTCATTCCCGGCTCATTCCCGGCTCATTCCCAGCCTCATTCCCAGGGCTCATTCCCAGCTCATTCCCAGCTCATTCCCAGCTCATTCCCAGCTCATTCCCAGCTCATTCCCAGCCTCATTCCCAGCTCATTCCCGGCTCATTCCCGGCTCATTCCCGGGTTCATTCCCGGCTCATTCCCGGCTCATTCCCAGCTCATTCCCGGCTCATTCCCAGCTCATTCCCAGCTCATTCCCGGCTCATTCCCAGCTCATTCCCAGCTCATTCCCGGCTCATTCCCAGCTCATTCCTGGTCTCATTCCCAGCTCATTCCCAGGCTCATTCCCGGCTCATTCCCAGCTCATTCCCGGGTTCATTCCCAGCTCATTCCCAGCTCATTCCCAGCTCATTCCCAGCTCATTCCCGGCTCATTCCCAGCTCATTCCCAGCCTCATTCCCAGCTCATTCCCAGCTCATTCCCAGCTCATTCCCAGGGCTCATTCCCAGCTCATTCCCAGCTCATTCCCGGCTCATTCCCAGCTCATTCCCAGCCTCATTCCCAGCTCATTCCCAGCTCATTCCCAGCTCATTCCCAGCTCATTCCCAGCTCATTCCCAGCTCATTCCCAGCCTCATTCCCAGCCTCATTCCCAGCTCATTCCCAGCCTCATTCCCAGCTCATTCCCAGCCTCATTCCCAGCCTCATTCCCGGCTCATTCCCAGCCTCATTCCCAGCTCATTCCCAGCCTCATTCCCAGCCTCATTCCCAGCTCATTCCCAGCTCATTCCCGGCTCATTCCCAGCTCATTCCCAGCTCTTTCCCAGCTCATTCCCAGCTCATTCCCAGCTCATTCCCGGCTCATTCCCGGCTCATTCCCGTTTTTCCCGCAGATCCCAGCGGCTGCAGTTCGATGTCTCCTCTCCCAACGGGATCCTGCTTTTCCGTGAGACCAGCAAGATGATCACGACCTACGGTGAGGATCCCGGAGCCTGGCAGGGTAGAGAGATCCATGGAAAAATCCTGGAATCATCTGGGAAAAATCCTGGAATCATTCATGGATAAATCCTGGAATCATCCTGGAAAAATCCTGCATTTATTCGTGGATCAATCCTGGATTCATCCTGGAAAATTCCTGGATTTGTTCATGGATAAATGCTGGCTTCATCCTGGAAACATTTTGGAAAAATCCTGGATTCATTCATGGATAAACCCTGGATTCATCCTGGATAAATCCTGGATTCATTCATGGATTCATCTTGGAAGAATCCTGGAAAAAGTCCTGGAAAAATCCAGGATTTATCCTTGAAAATTCCTGGATTTGTTCATGGATAACTCCTGGATTCATCCCTGGATAACTCCTGGATGATCCGGGATAAATCCTGCATTCCCTGGGATGAGCTGCTGGAAGCTCGGAGCGCAGGGAAAAACCAGGAAAAGCAGGAAAAGGCGGAATCGGCAGGGAGAGCATTCCCAACCTCGGGATCGCTGCTCCCACGTGGATCAGTGCCCTCCTGTATTCCCAGGAAAATCATGGAATGCTTTGGGTGGGAATGGCTTCGAAATCCCAGATTTGGGGTTGGAATGGGTTTGAAATCCCATCCCAATTCCCAGATTTTGGGTTGGGAATGGCTTTGAAATCTCATTCCAGTCTTGATTTGGGGTTGGAATGGATTTGAAATCCCAGATTTGGGGTTGGAATGGGCTTGAAATCCCATCCCATTTGGAATTCATGGGATCATGGAAGGGTTTGGGTTGGAATGGATTTGAAATCCCATCCCAATCTTGATTTGGGGTTGAAATGGCTTTGAAATCCCAGATTTGGATGAGAAATGGCTTTGAAATCCCATCCCAGTTCCCAAATTTGGGGTGGGAATGGATTTGCAATCCCAGATTTGGGGTTGGAATGGATTTGAATTCCCATCCCAATTCCGGGATTTTGAGTTGGGAATGGGTTCGAAATCCCATTCCAATCATCATTTGGGGTCGGAAAGCTTTGAAACCATCCAGTTTGGAACTCATGGGATCATGGAAGGGTTTGAGTGGGAATGGATTTGAAATCCCGGCTTTTGGGGTGGGAATGGATTTCAAGTCCCAGTTTGGGGTGGGAATGGATTTGCAATCCCAGTTTGGGGTGGGAACGCTGGGCTGGGATGATTCCAAGGCGGAATTCCGGCAGGGAACCGCATCCTGACGCTGGGCGAGGTGCCGAAGGAGCAGGTGTACGCGCTGAAGGGAAGGGAATGCTGGGGTGGGAATGGATTTGAAATCCCAGAGTTGGGGTTGGAATGGATTTGAAATCCCATCCAGTTTGGAATTCATGGGATCATGAAAGAGTTTGGGTTGGAATGGATTTAAAATCCCAGGTTTGGGGTGGAAAAGGCCTTGAGATCCCATCTCAGTTCCCAGATTTTGGGGTGGGAATGGATTTGTAACCCCCGATTTGGGGTGGGAATGGATTTCAAGTCCCAGTTTGGGGTGGGAATGGATTTGCAATCCCAGGTTTGGGGTGGAAATGGCCTTGAGATCCCATCCCAGTTCCCAGATCTGGGGTGGGAATGGATTTGAAATCCCAGCTTTTGGGGTGGGAATGGATTTGTAACCCCAGATTTGGGTTGGGAACGCTGGGCTGGGATGATTCCAAGGCGGAATTCCGGCAGGGAACCGCATCCTGACGCTGGGCGAGGTGCCGAAGGAGCAGGTGTACGCGCTGAAGCTGAAGGGAATCTCCGTCTGCTTCTCCATGCTGAAGGCGGCGCTCAGCGGCAGCTACGTCAACTTCGGCGTCTTCCGGCTCTACGGGGACGACGCGCTGGACAACGCCCTGCAGACCTTCATCAAACTGCTGCTCTCCATCCCGCACAGCGACCTGCTGGTGAGCTGGGAACAGCAACGGGAATAACGGGAATAACAACGGGAATAACGGGAATAACAGGGTGTTTGGGAATAGAGAGCTGCTCTCCATCCCGCACAGCGACCTGCTGGTGAGCCAGCGGGAATAACGGGAATAACAACGGGAATAACAACGGGAATAACAACGGGAATAACGGGAATAACAACGGGAATAACAACGGGAATAACAACGGGAATAACGGGAATAACAACGGGAATAACAGGGAATAACGGGGTGTCTGGGAATACAGAGAGCTGTTCTCCATCCCACACAGCGACCTGCTGGTGAGCTGGGAACAGCAGCGGGAATAACGGGAATGACGGGAATAACAGGGATAACGGGAATAACGGGAATAAGGGGAATAACAACGGGAATAACGGGAATAACGGGGTGTCTGGGAATAGAGAGCTGCTCTCCATCCCACACAGCGACCTGCTGGTGAGCTGGGAACAGCAACGGGAATAACGGGGAATAACAACGGGAATAACGGGAATAACAACGGGAATAACAACGGGAATAACAGGGATAACGGGAATAACAGGGAAAATGGGAATAACGGGAATAACAATGGGAATAACAGGAATAACGGGGAATACGGGGAATAACGGGAATAACAGGGAAAAACGGGGAATAACAGGGAAAAACGGGGTGTCTGGGAATAGAGAGCTGCTCTCCATCCCACACAGCGACCTGCTGGTGAGCCAGCGGGAATAACAACGGGAATAACGGGAATAACGGAATAACGGGAACAACAGGGAAAATGGGAAAAATGGGAATAACGGGGAAAATGGGAATAACGGGAATAACGGGGTGTCTGGGAATACAGAGACCTGCTCTCCATCCCACACAGCGACCTCCTGGTGAGCCAGCGGGAACAGCAGGACAAACGGGAGTAGCAGGGAAAACAGGGAATAACAGGGAATAATGGGAAAAATGGGAATAACAGGGGAATGGGAATGCCGGGAGTCACAGGGAATAACGGGGTGTCTGGGAATACAGAGAGCTGCTCTCCATCCCACAGCTGGTGAGCCAGCGGGAACAACAACGGGAAAAACGGGAATAACAGGGAAAACGGGAATAACAGGAATAACAGGGGAATGGGAATGCCGGGAGTCATGGGGAAAAACGGGGTGTTTGGGAATACAGAGAGCTGCTCTCCATCCCACACAGCGACCTCCTGGTGAGCCAGCGGGAAAAACGGGAATAACGGGAAAAATGGGAAAAAACAGGGAAAATGGGAATGCTGGGAGTCACGGGGGAATGGGGATCTGGGATACCGAGAGTCACGGGGGAAATGGGATGTCTGGGAATAGAGACCTGCTGGTGAGCTGGGAACAGCGGGAATAACGGGAAAAATGGGAATAACGGGAAAAACGAGAGTAACGGGGTGTCTGGGAATGCTGAGAGTCACAGGGAAAATGAGGTGTCCGGGAATACGGAGAGTCACAGGGGGAATGGGATCGGGAATTCTGAGGGGCCCAGGGAAAACGGGGAACCCAGGAATACGGAGAGTCTCAGGGGAATGGGGATCAGGAATACTGAGAGTCATGGAGGGAACGGGATCAGGAATGCTGAGAGTCCCAAGGAAATGGGGATCTGAGAATACCGAGAGTCACGGGGGAAATGGGATCTGGGATACGGAGAGTCACGGGGAAACAGGGATCAGGAATACTGAGAGTCACGGGGGGAACGGGATTGGGAATACCGAGAGTCCCAAGGAAATGGAATCAGGAATACCGAGAGTCACAGGGGGAACAGGATTGGGAATACCGAGTGTCCTGAGGAAACGGGGATCTGGGAATATGGAGAGTCCAGGGGAACAGGGTATCTGGGAATACTGGAAATCACAGGGGAATGGGGATCGGGAATACAGAGAGTCCCGGGGGAACAGGGATTGGGAATACTGGGAATCACAGGGGAATGGGGATCGGGAATACAGAGAGTCCCGGGGGAACAGGGTATCTGGGAATGCCGAGAGTCCCAGGAAGAGCTGGAGTCTCCAAAAGGCTCCCCGGAATGGCCGGAGCTTCCCGGGATAAAACGGAGCCTCCTGGGAAAAGCCGGATACTCCCGGGAACGGCCGGAGCCTTCCAGGAATGGCCAGAACCTCCTGGGAACAGCCAGAGCTTCCTGGGAATGGCCAGAGCTTCCTGGGAATGGCCAGAGCTTCCTGGGAATGGACAGAGCTTCCTGGGAATGGCCAGAGCTTCCTGGGAACAGACAGAGCTTCCTGGGAACAGCCAGAGCTTCCTGGGAATGGCCAGAGCTTCCTGGGAACAGCCAGAGCTTCCTGGGAAATCCCAGATTCTCCCGGGGACTCCGGGAACAGCCGGAGCACAGGGAGGAGCGCAGAGCCGGGAGGGATTCGGGAATTCGGGCAGGGACGGGAACAGGCGGCACAGCCGGGGCGGAGAGAGGGAGCATGGGGAGAATTCCCAGATTCTGGGTTGGAATGGATTTGAAATCCCATCCAGTTTGGAATTCATAGGATCACGGAACAGTTTGGGTTGGAATGTTGGAATGAGGGAATGGGAAATGTGTGGGAATGGGAGAGGAGGACAATGGGAAATCTGTTGGAACATCGATTTTCTGGGATAGGGAATTCCTGGTTGGTTCCTCCTGGGACATCCATCAGCACATTCCAGGCCACTGACAAAAGGTTGGATTTAGGAATTCACCACATTCCAGGAAAACCACCGAGCCTCACCAGCGGATTTTTCCGGCTTTTCCCGCAGGATTATCCCAAGCTCAGCCAATCCTATTATTCCCTGCTGGAAGTTCTGACCCAGGACCACATGAACTTCATCGCCAGCCTGGAGCCTCACGTCATCATGTACATCCTGTCCTCCATCTCCGAGGGCCTCACCGCCCTGGGTAATTCCCGAGGATCTCTGGGAATCGGGATGGGAGCGGGAGGAGATCGCAGTCGGAGCCTCAAATCCCGTTTTCCACTCCGGAGTTTGTCAGGAGGGATTTGGGAGGGAGGGAGAGGTCGGAGCGCTGATCCCTCCCGGAATTCAGGGGATTTCTGGGATGGTGGAATTTCGGGATGGTTTGGGTAGGAGGGGATTGAAATCCCATCCAGCTCCAATCCCAGTCCCGGGAACGCCTCCCCCAATCCCAGCTGATCCCAACCTGCCCTTGGACACTTCCACTTCTTTCCCTCCCAAACTCCGTTTTTCCCATTTTCCCTCCTAAACTCTCATTTTTCTCCATTTTCCCCCCATTTCCCCTCCAAACCCATATTTTTATCCCATTTTTTCCCCATTTCCCTCCCAAAACCCCATTTCCCCCCCTTTTTTTCCCATTTTCCCTCCCCAAAATCCCATCTTCCTCTTATTTCCCCATTTTCCCTCCCAAACCCCCATTTTTTTCTCCCATTTCCCCATTTTTCCCCATTTTTTCCCAAAATCCCCATTTTTTCCCCATTTTCCCTCCCTAACCCCCATTTTTCCCCCTTTTTTCCCCGTTTTCCCTCCTAAACCCAAATTTTTTTCTCCCAAACCCCCATTTTTTTTCCCCAAATCCACTTTTTTCCCAATTTTTTCCCCAAATCCCCATTTTTGCCCCATTTTCCCTCCCAAACCCCCATTTTTTTCTCCCATTTCCCCATTTTTTTCCCCAAATCCCCATTTTTTCCCCATTTTCCCTTCCAAACCCCCATTTTCCCTCCCAAACCCCCATTTTTCCCCTTTTTTCCCCATTTTCCCTCTTAAACCCACATTTTTTCCCCCCAAATCCCCATTTTTTCCCAATTTTTCCCCCAAATCCCATTTTTTCCCGATTTTCCCTCCCAAACCCACATTTTTTCCCCCAAATCCCCCTTTCTTCCTAATTTTTTTCTCCAAATCCCCATTTTTTTCCCTATTTTCCCTTCCAAACCCCCATTTTTTTCTCCCAAATCCCCATTTTCTTCCCCATTTTTCCCCCAAATCCCCATTTTTCCCCATTTTTTCTCCCCAACCCCAATTTTTTCCCAATTTTTTTCCCTCCAAATCCCCATTTTTTTCTCATTTTCCCTTCCAAACCCCAATTTTACCCCATTTTTTTCCCCAAACCCTCATTTTTTTCTCCATTTTCCCTCCCAAACCCCCATTTTTCCCCCAAATCCCCCTTTTTTCCCTATTTTTTCCCCAAATCCCCATTTTTTCCCATTTTCCCTTCCAAACCCCCATTTTTTCCCCATTTTTTTCCCCAAATCCCCATTTTTTCCCCCATTTTCCCTCCCAAACCCCCATTTTTTTCCCTCCCAAACCCCCATTTTCCCTCCCAAACCCCCATTTTTTCCCCAAACCCCCATTTTTTTCCCCAAACCCCCATTTTTTCCCCATTTTCCCTCCCAAACCCCCATTTTTTTCCCCAAACCCCCATTTTTTTCCCCAAACCCCCATTTTCCCTCCCAAACCCCCATTTTTTTCCCCAAACCCCCATTTTTTTCCCCAAACCCCCATTTTCCCTCCCAAACCCCCATTTTTTTCCCCAAACCCCCATTTTTTTCCCTCCTAAACCCCCATTTTCCCTCCCAAACCCCCATTTTTTTTCCCCAAACCCCCATTTTTTTCCCTCCCAAACCCCATTTCCCCCGTTTCCCCGTTGCCGCTCCCGACGCGTGTCCGTGCCCGCAGACACCATGGTGTGCACGGGCTGCTGCTCCTGCCTGGACCACATCGTCACCTACCTGTTCAAGCAGCTCTCGCGCAGCACCAAGAAGAGATCGACCCCGCTGGCCCAGGAGAGCGACCGCTTCCTGCACATCATGCAGCAGCACCCCGAGATGATCCAGCAGGTGCGCCCCAAAAACCTCCTGGGGGGCCAAAAACCTCCTGGGGGGCCCAAAAACCTCCTGGGGGGCCCAAAAACCTCCCAAAATCCTCCTTTGGGGCCCAAAAACCTCCCAAAACCCAAAATCCTCCTTTGGGGCCCCAAAAACTCCTCAGGTCCCTGCACATCATACAGCAGCACCCCGAGATGATCCAGCAGGTGCGCCCCAAAAACCTCCTGGGGGGCCCAAAAACCTCCTGGGGGGGCCAAAAACCTCCTGGGGGGCCCAAAACCCTCCCAAAACCCGAAATCCTCCTTTGGGGCCCAAAAAAACTCCAGGGGGGCCCAAAATCCTCATTTGGGGCCCCAAAAAACTCCTGTTGGGGGCCAAAATCCTCATTTGGGGCCCAAGAAACTCCTCAGGGGCTCCAAAAACACCTCAGGGGCTCCAGAAACTTCTGGGGGGCCCAAAAAACTCCTCAGGGGCCCCAAAATCATCCTTTGGGGCCCAAAATCCTCCTTTGGGGCCCCAAAAACTCCTCAGGTCCCTGCACATCATGCAGCAGCACCCCGAGATGATCCAGCAGGTGCGCCCCAAAAAATTCCTGGGGGGCCCAAAAACCTTCCCAAAACCCAAAATCCTCCTTTGGGGCCCAAAAAACTCCTGGGGGGCACAAAAAACTCCTGTGGGGCCAAAAAAACTCCTCAGAGGCTGCAAAAATCCTCCTTTGGGGCACAAAATCCTCCTTTGGGGCCCAAGAAACTCCTCAGGACTCCAAAAAACTCCTGGGGGGCCCAAAACCCTCCCAAAACCCGAAATCCTCCTTTGGGGCCCAAAAAACTCCTCAGGTCCCTGCACATCATACAGCAGCACCCCGAGATGATCCAGCAGGTGCGCCCCAAAAAACTCCTGGGGGGCCCAAAAAACTCCTGGGAGCCCCAAAATCCGCATTTGGGGATCCAAAACTCCTCCTTTGGGGCCCAAAAAACTCCTGGGGGGCCAAAAAAACTCCTCAGAGGATGCAAAAATCCTCCTTTGAGGCACAAAATCCTCCTTTGAAGCCCAAGAAACTCCTCAGGGGCTCCAAAACTTCTCCTCTGGGGCCCAGAAACTCCTCAGGACTCAAAAAACACCTCAGGGGCCCCAAAAACTCCTCAGGGGCTCCAGAAACTTCTGGGGGGCCCAAAAAACTCCTCAGGGGCCCCAAAATCATCCTTTGGGGCCCAAAATCCTCATTTGGGGCCCCAAAAACTCCTGTTGGGGGCCAAAATCCTCATTTGGGGCCCAGAAACTCCTCAGGACTCCAAAAAAATCCTCAGGGGCTCCAGGATTCACCTGAGGGCCTCCAAAGACTTCTGGAGGGTCCAAAAACTCCTCAGGGGCCGCAAATTCCTCCTTTGGGGCACGAAATCCTCCTTTGGGGCACAAGAAACTCCTCAGGACTCCAAAAACACCTCAGGGGCCCCAAAAACTCCTCAGGGGCCCCAAAATCATCCTTTGGGGCCCCAAAAAACTCCTGAGGGGCTCCAGAAGGACCTCAGGGGCACCAAAATTCCCCTGGGGAGCCCCAAAATTCCCCTGGGGAGCCCCAAAATTCCCCTGGGGAGCCCCAGAATTCCCCAGGGAGCCCCAGAATTCCCCATGGAGCCCCAAAATTCCCCTGGGGAGCCCCAGAATTCCCCATGGAGCCCCAAAATTCCCCTGGGGAACCCCAAAATTCCCCAGGGGAGCCCCAAAATTCCCCTGGGGAGCCCCAAAAGGCCCCTGGGCACCCAAAGGCCTGGAATTCCATCCTTGGCAGCGCTCGGAGCCTCCAGGAGATTCCCAACTGCCAGGGATGGGATTGGGGTTTATGGGATGGGATTTATGGGATCGGGATGGGATTTGGGATTTGGGATTTGGGATTTGGGATTTGGGATTTGGGCTGGGATCCATAGGATGGGCTGGGATCCATGGGATGGGCTGGGATCCATGGAATCAGGATGGGATCCACAGGATCGGGATGGGATCCATGGGATGGGATAGGATCCATGGGCAGGGATCCATGGGATCAGGGTGGGGTCCATGGGCAGGGATCCTTGGGATCCATGGGCAGGGATCCATGGGTGGGGATCCATGGGATCAGGATGGAGTCCATGGGATCGGGATGGGTTCCATGGGATGGGATCCATGGGCAGGGATCCATGGGATTGGGATGGGATCCATGGGATGGGATGGGATCCATGGGTAGGGATCCATGGGCAGGGATCCATGGGATCAGGATGGAGTCCATGGGATTGGGATGGGATCCATGGTCTGGGATCCATGGGATGAGGATGGGATCCATGGGATGGGATCCATGGGCAGGGATCCATGGGATCCATGGGATGGGATCCATGGGATGAGGATGGGATCCATGGGATGAGGATGGGATCCATGGGATGGAGGCGCTGCGTTAACCCCTGGCTGCCCGTGCAGATGCTCTCCACGGTGCTGAACATCATCATCTTCGAGGACTGCCGGAACCAGTGGTCCATGTCCCGGCCCCTGCTTGGCCTCATCCTCCTCAACGAGAAGGTACGGACGGATCCATCCCGGGGATCCACCTGGGGCGGGCTGGAGAGCCATCCCAAAAAGCCTTGGGGTGACCCCATGACCAGGGTGATCCTTGGGGTGATCCCATGGGCAGGGTGATCCTTGGGGTGACCCCATGGGCAGGATGATCCGTGGGGTGATCCCATGGGCAGGATGATCCTTGAGGTGATCCCATGGCCAGGATGATCCTTGGGGTGATCCCATGGCCAGGATGATCCTTGTGGTGATCCCATGGCCAGGATGATCCTTGTGGTGATCCCATGGCCAGGGTGATCCTTGGGGTGATCCCATGGCCAGGGTGATCCTTGGGGTGATCCCATGGCCAGGATGATCCTTGTGGTGATCCCATGGCCAGGATGATCCTTGAGGTGATCCCATGGCCAGGATGATCCTTGTGGTGATCCCATGACCAGGGTGATCCTTGGGGTGATCCCATGGCCAGGGTGATCCTTGGGGTGATCCCATGGGCAGGAAAACTCCTTGGAGCAATCACATGTCCAAGATGATCCTGGGATCATGGGCAGGGTGATCCTTGGAATGGTCCCATGGGCAGGAAAACTCCTTGGATGAATCCATGACCAGGATGATCCTTGGGGTGATCCCATGGCCAGGAAAATTCCTTGGAATGATCCTTGGAGTGATCCCATGGCCAGAATGATCCCTGCAATGATCTCTGGATGATCCTTGGAATGATCCCTCCACCAGGATGATCCTGGGATGATCCTAGGATAATCCCATGGCTAGGATGGTCCCTGGAATGTTCCCAGGATGATCCTGGGATTATCCCTGGAATGATCCCAGGATGATCCCTGGATGACCCCATGGCCAAGATAATCCCAGGATGATCCCTGGAATGATCCCAGGATGATCCCTGGAATGATCCCTGGATGATCCCTGGCTGATCCCTGAGCCAGGAAAGCCCCTCGGAGCTGCTCCATCCCAGCTCCATCACCCCAAACCCCAAACCCCAAACCCCAAACCCGGGATGTTCCCTCCTCATCCCCGCGGGGTGGGGGTGGGGGTTGGGATTGCTCCGTGCCCCGTCCCGAATCCCGCGGGAACGGCTCCGAGCGGCTCCGGAACGGCTCCGAGCGGCTCTGAGCGGCTCCAGAACGGCTCCGAGCGGCTCCGAACGGCTCCAAGCGGCTCCGGAACAGCTCCGAGCGGCTCCGAGCGGCTCCGGAACAGCTCTGAGCGGCTCCGAGCGGCTCCGAACGGCTCTGAGCGGCTCCGAACGGCTCCGAGCGGCTCCGAACGGCTCCGAGCGGCTCCGAGCGGCTCTGAGCGGTTCCGAGCGGCTCCGAGCGGCTCCGAACGGCTCCGAGCGGCTCCGAGCGGCTCCGAGCGGCTCCGAACGGCTCCGAGCGGCTCCGAACGGCTCCGTGTGTCCCCAGTACTTCTCGGACCTGCGGAACAGCATCGTGAACAGCCAGCCCCCGGAGAAGCAGCAGGCCATGCACCTCTGCTTCGAGAACCTCATGGAGGGCATCGAGCGCAACCTGCTCACCAAGAACCGCGACAGGTCAGCGGGAACGGGAACGGGGAATGCAGCGGGAATGCAGCGGGAATGGGGGATGAGGGAATGGGGGAATGCAGCGGGAATGGGGGATGAGGGAATGCAGCGGGAATGGGGGAATGAGGGAATGGAGGAATGCAGCGGGAATGGGGTAATGTGGGAATGCAGTGGGAATGGGGTAATGGGGGAATGGGGGAATGGGGGAATGGGGGAATGCAGCGGGAATGGGGGAATGAGGGAATGGGGGAATGCAGCGGGAATGGGGGAATGGGGGAATGGGGGAATGCAGCGGGAATGGGGGAATGAGGGAATGGAGGAATGCAGCGGGAATGGGGGAATGAGGGAATGGGGGAATGCAGCGGGAATGGGGGAATGGGGGAATGCAGCAGGAATGGGGGAATGCAGCGGGAATGGGGGAATGCTGGGGGAATGTGGGAATGAGGGAATGTGGGAATGAGGGAACACAGCAGGAATGTGGGAATGAACACAGCAGGAATGCATTGGGAATGCTGCGAGAATACAGCGGGAATGCAGTAGGAATGAGGGAATGAAGGAATGAGGGAATGTGGGAACACAGCGGGAATGCAGTGGGAATGCAGTGGGAATGCAGTGGGAATGAACACAGCAGGAATGCAGTGGGAATGTGGGAATGAACACAGCAGGAATGCAGTGGGAATGCATTGGGAATGCAGTGGGAATGCAGTGGGAATGCAGTGGGAATGAAGGAATGAGGAAATGTGGGAATGCAGCGGGAATGAACACAGTGGGAATGCATTGGGAATGCAGCTGGAATGTGGGAATGAAGGAACGAGGGAATGTGGGAATGCATTGGGAATGCGGGAACATGGGAATTCAGGAATGTGGGAATGCAGGAATGAGGGAATTCGGAAATGTGAATTCAGGAATGCGGGAATGTGGAAACTCAGGAATTCGGGAATGCAGAAGTTTGGGAAAGCCAGAACTCAGGACTGCAGGCGGGAATTTGGGAGTACAGGCAGGAACTCGGGAACGCAGGAATGTGCACGGGAATGCGGGAATTTGGGAACACGTGCAGGAACTCAGGAATGCTCACGGGAATTTGGGAATTCAGGAATGCTCACGGGAATTTGGGAATTTGGGAATTCAGGAATGCTCACGGGAATTTGGGAATTCAGGCAGGAATTTGGGAGCATGGGCAGGAATTTGGGAATTGGGGAATTCAGGAATGGGCTCGGCCCGGGGATGGTTGAGGCGGGGAGGGAGGTGAAGCATTCCCGCCGTGCCGGGGGATCCAGCCTGGCCTGCCCCACTTCCAGCCACAGATTTTCCTCTGGGAATTCCATCCCAGCCCCTCCCAGCCTGGAATTCCTTCCCAAAATCCCCATTTCAGTCTGAGAATTCCCACGGGATTCCTTCACGGATCAAGGATGGGCTCACGGAAGGGTTTGGGTGAGAAGGGACCGGAATTCCCACCCAAAGCCGTGGGGAATTTCCGTGGGAGCAGCCATGGACAAACCAGGGATTTTCCTCTGGGAATTCCATCCCAGCCCTTCCCCACCCACCCACCCAGGCGGGAATTCCTGGATTCATCCTGGATAAAATCCTGGAAAAATCCTGGATAAATCCTGGATAAATTCTAAATTCATTCATGGATAAATCCTGGATAAATTCTAAATTCATTCATGGATAAATCCTGGAAAAATCCTGGATAAATTCTAAATTCATTCATGGATAAATCCTGGATAAATTCTAAATTCATTCGTGGATAAATCCTGGATAAACCCTGGCTCTCCCCATTCCGGTGGGATCCAAGAGCTTTGGGTGGAATCCCCCAGACCCCCCTGGAATCCCACGGAACCCTCTGGAACCCCTCAGGATCTCCTGGAAACCCCCAAAACCCACCAAGAACTCTTCAGAACCCTCTGGAACCCCCTGGAATCCCATGGAAACTCCTGGAACCCCTCAGAATCCCCCAGAACCTTCCGGAACCTCTCCCCCCGCCCAGGTTCACACAGAACCTCTCGGCGTTCTGGCGGGAAGTCAACGACTGCATGAAGAACTCGAGCTCCCCCAGAACCCTCCAGAACCCCCCAGAACCTCCTCAGAACCCTCCAGAACCCCCCAGAACCTCCTCAGAACCCTCCAGAACCCCCCAGAACCTCCTCAGAACCCTCCAGAACCCCCCAGAACCTCCTCAGAACCCTCCAGAACCCCCCAGAACCTCCTCAGAACCCTCCAGAACCCCCCAGAATCCCATGGAACCCTTCAGAACCCTCCAGAACCCCCCAGAACCTCCTCAGAACCTCCTCAGAAACCTCCAGAACCTTCTGAGAGCCCTCCAGAACCCCCTTGAATCCCATGGAATCTCCCAGGAACCCTTCCAGAACCCTTCAGAATCCTCCCAGAACCCCTTGGAACCCCCTGGAATCCCATGGAATCTCCCTGGAATCTCCCAGAATCCCATGGAATCTCCCAGGAACCCTTCCAGAACCCTTCAGAACCTCCTCAGAACCCTCCAGAACCCCCAGAACCCCTGAGAACCTTCCAGAACCTTCTCAGAACCCTCCAGAACCTCCTCAGAACCCTCTGGAACTCCCTGGAACCCCCGCGAATCCCATGGAATCCTTCCAGGAACCCTTCCAGAACCCTTCAGAACCCCTTGGAATCCCATGGAATCCTCCCAGAACCCCTTGGAATCATTTGGAATCCCATGGAATCCCCCCAGAATCCCCTGGAATTCCCCAGAACCCCTGAGAACCTTCCAGAACCTCTCTCCTGCAGGTTCACACAGAACCTCTCGGCGTTCCGGCGGGAAGTCAACGACTCCATGAAGAACTCGGGACCCCCCTGAACCCCCCCAGAACCTCCTCAGAACCCCCCAGAACTCCCTGGAACCCCCTTGAATCCCATGGAATCCTTCCAGGAACCCTTCCAGAACCCTTCAGAATCCCTTGGAATCCCATGGAATCCCCCAGAACCCCTGAGAACCTTCCGGAACCTCTCCCCCGCAGGTTCACACAGAACCTCTCGGCGTTCCGGCAGGAAGTCAACGACTCCATGAAGAACTTGAGACCCCCCTGAACCCCCCCTAGAACCTCCTCAGAACCCCCCAGAAGCCTCCAGAACTTTCTCAGAACCTCCTCAGAACCCCCCAGAACCCCCCCAGAACCTCCTTGGAACCCTCCAGAACCTCCTCAGAACCCCCCCAGAACCTCCTCAGAACCCTCTAGAACCTCCTCAGAACCCTCCAGAAGCCTCCAGAACTTTCTCAGAACCCCCCCAGAACCTCCTCAGAACCTCCTCAGAACCCTCCAGAACCCCCCAGAACCTCCTCAGAACCCTCCAGAACCTCCTTAGAACCCTCTGGAACTCCCTGGAACCCCCTTGAATCCCATGGAATCCTTCCAGGAACCCTTCCAGAACCCTTCAGAATCCCTTGGAATCCCCTGGAATCCCCTGGAATCCCATGGAATCCTCCCAGAACCCCTTGGAATCCCCTGGAATCTCCCAGAATCCCATGGAATCTCCCTGGAATCCCCTGGAATCTCCCAGAACCCCTCAGAACCTTCCGGAACCTCCTCAGAACCCTCTGGAACCCCCTGGAATCCCCCAGGAACCCTTCCAGAACCCCCCAGAACCCCTTGGAACCCCCTGGAATCCCATGGAATCTCCCTGGAATCTCCCCGAATCCCCTGGAATCTCCCAGCAACCCTTCCAGAACCCTTCAGAACCTCCTCAGAACCCTCCAGAACCCCCCCAGAACCTCCTTGGAACCCTCCAGAAGCCCCTGAACCCCCCCTAGAACCTCCTCAGAACCCCCCCAGAACCTCCTCAGAACCTTCTCAGAACCCCCTGGAACCCCCTTGAATCCCATGGAATCTCCCAGGAACCCTTCCAGAACCCTCCAGAACCTCCTCAGAACCCTCTGGAACTCCCTGGAACCCCCTTGAATCCCCCAGGAACCCTTCCAGAACCCTTCAGAATCCCTTGGAATCCCCTGGAATCCCCCCAGAATCCCATGGAACCCCCGAGAACCTTCCGGAACCTCTCTCTCTCTCTCTGTCCCGCAGGTTCACGCAGAACCTCTCGGCGTTCCGGCGGGAAGTCAACGACTCCATGAAGAACTCGAGCTACGGCGTCAACAGCAACGACATGATGAGCTGACAGCTCCGAGCCTTCCTCTTCCTCCTCCTCCTCCTCCTCCTCCTCCTCCTCCTCCTCCTCCAGGCGTTTTCCCACGGGAATGGCACGATCCAGGTGCAGGAATTCCGAGGTTTTATTATTTTTATTTTTATTTTTATTTTTATTTTTTTTTTTGAGGGGTATTTTGGTTTTTTTTTGGTTTTTTTTGGTTTTTTCTTTTGGTGGCGCCGCGTCGGGAAAATCCTGCCTTGTATAAAAATATGGAAAAAAAAAACAAAACAGAACAAAAAAAAAACAAAAAAAAAAAGAAAAGGAGAAAAAAAAAAAATGAAAAAAAAAATAATATGTACATTTTTTCATAACGTTTTGGAGCGAGGTTTATATTGAGTTTCAGAAAAATGAGGTTTAAAAAATGATCAAAAAAAAAATAAAAATGTTTAAAAAAAAAAAAAGGATAAAAAAAGATGAAAAAAGATGGGAAAAAGATAAAAAAAAAGATAAAAAGGGTAAAAAAACAAAAAAAAAAAGATGAAAAAATAGAGAAAAAATGAACAAAATAGACAAAAAATAGATAAAAAACGAGAAAAAAAAACGACAAAAAAAATAAAAAAAAGAAGACAAAAAAAATAAAAAAAGAAGACAAAAAAATAAAAAAAGAAGACAAAAAAATAAAAAAAAGAAGACAAAAAAAATAAAAGGTGGGGGAAAAAAAATCACAAAAAAATTACAAAAAAAAATCATAAAAAATCCCACAAAAAACGAGGACAAAAAAAAAAGACAAAAGGATAAAAATACAAAAAAAAAATACAAAGTGTGATTGAAATTTTTACAGAGTCCTGGTGTGAGGATGATGAATGTGAGTGAGGAAAGCGTGGCCTGAAGCTTTACTGGGCGAGGGGGGTGTGAAAGTGCAGAGATTATTAAAGAGAGAGAGAGAGAGAGAAGCGAAAACTCAAAACAAACGCTTAAAAAAAAACCACAAAAAAAAAAATTAATAATAATAATAATAATAAATAATAAATAATAATTAAAAAAAATAATAAAAAAAAAAACACAGCAAAAAAACACAAAAAAAACCCCAAAAAAAAGCGTTGTAAAATTCCAAATGTATATTTTTTCTTATGAAGCCCCTGTGAGAAATGATCATTTCCCAGCCCTGCTTGTCGGGAACGTGACCCTTCCCTTCCTGCTTTGCTCGTGGCTCCTCCTCCTTTTTATTCCCGGTTTTTTTTTTGGGATAAGGATGGATCCAAGGGAAACTCTTGGATTTCCCCACTCTCGTTGCTGCTACTCGTGTGCATCCTCTTGCTCAGCTCTCCCCAGAACCCCTCGGCCCTTCCTTCCTTCCTTCCTTCCTTTTCTTGCAATTTGCTTTTGGAATTGCATTTTTGGAATTCTAGATTTTTCTTTTTTTTTTTCTCCCTTCTTTCCCTTATTTTCCTTTTTTTTATTTTCCTTTTTTTTCCTTTTCTCATTTTTCTTTCTAATTTTCTTGTCTTCCTTTATTTTCCTTTTTTCCTTTTTTTCCTTTTTATTTTCTTTTTTCCTTTTCTTTTTTTCCCTTTTCTTTTTTTCCCTTTTCTTTTTTCTTCCCTTTTTGTATTTTTCCCTCTTATTTTCCTTTTTTCCCTTATTTTTTCCCCCTTACTTTTTTCTATTTATTTTTTCCTTTTTTTTCCTTTTTTCCTTTTCCCCTTTTTTCTTTTCCCCCTTTTTTTTTCTTTTCCCCATTTTCTTTCCTTTTCTCCCTTCTTTCCCTTATTTTCCTTTTTATTTTCCTTTTTTTTTCCTTTTCTCATTTTTTTTCTAATTTCCTTGTCTTCATTTATTTTCCTTTTTTTCCTTTTTTTTTCTTTTTTCCCTTTTCTTTATTCTTCCCTTTTTTTATTTTTCCCCCTTATTTTCCTTTTTTTCCCTTATTTTCTCCCCCTTTTTTCTATTTATTTTTTCTATTTATTTTTTTCTTTTTATTTTTTTCCTTTTTTTTCTTTTTTTTCCTTTTTTTCCTTTTTCCTTTTTTTCTTTTCCCCATTTTTTTTCCTCTTCTCCCTTCTTTCCCTTATTTTCCCTTATTTTCCTTTTCTTTTCCTTTTCTCATTTTTCTTTCTAATTTCCTTGTCTTCCTTTATTTTCCTTTTTTCCCTTTTTTTTCCTTTTTATTTTCTTTTTTCCTTTTCTTTTTTTTCCTTTTCTTTATTCTTCCCTTTTTGTATTTTTCTCTCTTATTTTCCTTTTTTTTCCTTATTTTTTCCCCCTTACTTTTTTCTATTTATTTTTTTCCTTTTTTTTCCTTTTTTTCCTTTTTCCCTTTTTTCTTTTCCCCTTTTTTTTTTCTTTTCCCCATTTTTTTTCCTTTTCTCCCTTCTTTCCCATATTTTCCCTTTTTTATTTTCCTTTTTTTTTTAATTTTCCCTTTTTTATTTTCCTTTTTTTTTTCCTTTTCTCATTTTTCTTTCTAATTTTCTTGTCTTCCCTTATTTTCCTTTTTTCCCTTTTTATTTTCTTTTTTCCCTTTTCTTTATTCTTCCCTTTTTGTATTTTTCCCTCTTATTTTCCATTTTTTCCCTTATTTTTTCCCCCTTGCTTTTTTCTATTTATTTTTTTCTTTTTATTTTTTCTTTTTATTTTTTTCCTTTTTTTCCTTTTTCCTTTTTTCTTTTCCCCCTTTTTTTTTCTTTTCCCCATTTTTTTTCCTTTTCTCCCTTCTTTCCCTTATTTCCCCTTTTTTATTTTCCTTTTTTTTTCCTTTTCTCATTTTTCTTTCTCATTTCCTTGTCTTCCTTTATTTTCCTTTTTTCCCTTTTTTTCCTTTTTATTTTCTTTTTTCCATTTTCTTTATTCTTCCTTTTTTTTATTTTTCCCCCTTATTTTCCTTTTTTTCCCTTATTTTTTCCCCCTTATTTTTTCTTTCTATTTTTTCTTTTTATTTTTTCTTTTTTTTTCTTTTTATTTTTTTCCTTTTTTTCCCTTTTTTTCCTTTTTCCCTTTTTTCTTTCCCCCCTTTTTTTTTCCCCCATTTTTTTCCTTTTTCTCCCTTTTTCCCCTTATTTTCCTTTTTTTATTTTTCCCCTTTTTTTCCCTTTTTTATTCTTTTTTTCCTCTTATTTTCCCCCGTTATTTTCTCCATTTTTCCCCCTTCTTCTCCCTTTTTTCCCCTTTTCTTTCCCCTTTTTTCCCTTTTTTTCCTTTTTCCCTTTCCTCCCTTATTTTTTTTCTTTTTCCCATTTTTCTTCCCTTTTTTTTCCTTTTTCCCTTTTTCCCCCTTATTTTTTTTCTTTTTCCCCTTTTTTTCCTTTTTTCCTTTTTTTTTCCCCTTTTTTCCCCCTCATTTTTTTCTTTTTCCCCTGTTTTTTTATTTTTCCTTTTTTTTCCTTTTTTTCCTTCTTTTCCTTTTTCCCTTTTTTTCCCCTTATTTTTTTCTTTTTCCCCTTTTTTTCCTTTTTTTCCCATTTTTTTCCTTTTTTGCCTTTTTTCTCCTTATTTTTTCTTTTTTTCCCCTTTTTTTTTTCTTTTTTTCCCATTTTTTTCCTTTTTCCCTTTTTTTCCCCTTATTTTTTTCTTTTTCCCCTTTTTTTACATTTTTCCTTTTTTTCCCATTTTTTTCCTTTTTTGCCTTTTTTTCCCCTTATTTTTTTCTTTTTCCCCTTTTTTTCCTTTCTTCCCATTTTTTTCCTTTTTTGCCTTTTTTTCCCATTTTTTTCCTTTTTTCCCTTTTTTCCCCTTATTTTTTTTCTTTTTCCCCTTTTTTATCCTTTTTTCCCCTTATTTTCCCCCCTTTTCCCCTTTTTTTCCCTCTTTTTCCCCTTTTTTTCCTTTTTTTCCCATTTTTTCCCTTTTTTTCCCATTTTTTTCCTTTTTTCCCTTTTTTCCCCTTATTTTTTTTTCTTTTTCCCCTTTTTTATCCTTTTTTCCCCTTATTTTCCCCCCTTTTCCCCTTCTTTTCCCTCTTTTTCCCCTTTTTTTCCTTTTTTTCCCATTTTTTTCCTTTTTTTCCCCTTATTTTTTTCTTTTTCCCCTTTTTTATCCTTTTTTTCCCCTTATTTTACCCCCTTTTTCCCCTTTTTTATCCTTTTTTTCCCCTTTTTTCCCCTTTTTTTCCCCTTTTTTCCCCCCTTTTCCCCCATTTCCCCCCATTTTTTCCCATTTCCCCCCATTTTTTCCCATTTTCCCATTTTTCCGTGCTGTTTCCGGCGCAGTTCCGGAGGTTCCCGTGCTGGGTTTGGGTTTTTCTCTCCCTGCTGGGTGTGTGTGGGCTCCTTTCCCGTCGGCAGGCGCTGGTTGGTGTCGGGTGTTTGCTGCAATCCGTGTAAAAGCATCGTGACTGCAAATAAAACTCCGTGGTTTCTACTGCGCCGGCTCTGCTGCGCCCGAGAGCCCCGAAATTCACCCCAGGATCCGTCCTGGAGCCCCAAAAACCATCCTGGAGCCCCAAATCCATCCTGGAACCCCAAAATCCATCCTGGAGCCCCGGAATTCACCCCAGGATCCGTCCTGGAGCCCAAAATCCATCCTGGAACCCCAAAATTCACCCCAGGATCCATCCTGGAACCCCAAAATCCATCCTGGAGCCCCAAATCCATCCTGGAACCCCAAAATCCATCCTGGAGCCCCGGAATTCACCCCAAAATCCATCCTGGAGCCCCAAAATCCATCCTGGAACCCCGAAATTCACCCCAAAATCCATCCTGGAGCCCCAAAATCCATCCTGGAACCCCAAATCCATCCTGGAGCCCCAAAATCCATCCTGGAACCCCGAAATCCATCCTGGAACCCTGAAATTCACCCCAGGATCCGTCCTGGAGCCCCAAAATCCGTCCTGGAACCCTGAAATCCATCCTGGAACCCCGAAATTCACCCCAAAATCCATCCTGGAGCCCCAAAATCCATCCTGGAGCCCCGAAATTCATCCTGGAACCCCGAAATCCATCCTGGAACCCCAAAAACCATCCTGGAACCCTGAAATTCACCCCAAAATTCATCCTGGAGCCCCAAAATCCATCCTGGAACCCCGGAATTCACCCCAGAATCCATCCTGGAGCCCCCAAAACCATCCTGGAACCCCGAAATTCACCCCAGAATCCATCCTGGAACCCCAAAATTCACCCCAAAATCCATCCTGGAACCCTGAAATTCACCCCAGAATCCATCCTGGAACCCCAAAATCCATCCTGGAACCCCAAATCCATCCTGGAGCCCCAAAATCCATCCTGGAGCCCCAAAATCCATCCCGGAACCCTGAAATCCATCCTGGAGCCCCGAAATTCACCCCAAAATCCATCCTGGAACCCCAAAATCCATCCTGGAGCCCCAAAATCCATCCCAGAACCCTGAAATCCATCCTGGAGCCCCGAAATTCACCCCAAAATCCATCCTGGAACCCCGAAATTCACCCCAAAATCCATCCTGGAACCCTGAAATTCACCCCAAAATCCATCCTGGAACCCCAAAATCCATCCTGGAACCCCGGAATTCTACCCAAAATCCATCCAGGAGCCCCAAAATCCATCCTGCAACCCGAAATTCACCCCAAAATCCATCCTGGAGCCCCGAAATTCACCCCAAAATCCATCCTGGAACCCTGAAATTCACCCCAGAATCCATCCAGGAGCCCCAAAATCCATCCTGGAACCCTGAAATCCATCCTGGAGCCCCAGAATCCATCCTGGAACCCCGAAATTCACCCCAAAATCCATCCAGGAGCCCCAAAATCCATCCTGGAACCCCGAAATTCACCCCAAAATCCATCCTGGAACCCTGAAATTCACCCCAAAATCCATCCAGGAGCCCCAAAATCCATCCAGGAGCCCCAAAATCCATCCTGCAACCCGAAATTCACCCCAAAATCCATCCTGGAGCCCCGAAATTCACCCCAAAATCCATCCTGGAACCCCAAAATCCATCCTGGAACCCCGGAATTCACCCCAAAATCCATCCTGGAGTCACCTGAGAGCCCCAAAATTCATCCCAAAGTTCATCCTGGAGCCCCAAAATTCATCCTGGGCCCCAAAATTCACACCAGAGTCCCCCCGCAGCCCCAAAATTCATCCTGGAGCCCCAAAATTCACCTGAAAATTCACCTGAAAGCCCCAAAATTCATCCTGGAGTCACCTGGGAGCCCCAAAATTCACCTGAGAGCCCCGAAATTCACCCCAGAATTCATCCTGGAACCCCCAAAATTCATCCTGGAATCCCCAGAATTCACCTGAGAGCTCCAAAATTCACCTCCAAATTTACCACAGAGCACCAAAATTAATCCCAGAGTCACCCTGGAGCCCCAAGATTCACACCAGAATTCACCACACAGCCCCAAAATTCATCCCAGAGTCACCCCAGAGTCACCTGAGAGCCCCAAAATTCATCCCAGAGTCACCTGAGAGCCCCAAAATTCATCCTGGAGCCCCAAAATTCATCTTGGAGCCCCAGAATTCTCACCAGAGCCCCCCAGAGTGACCCCGGAGCCCCAAAATTCACCTCAAAATTCACCTGAGAGCCCCAAAATTCACCTGAGAACCCCAAGGTTTATCCCACAGCCCCCCAGAGTCACCTGAGAGCCCCAAAATTCACCCCAAAGCCCCAAAATTCACACCAGAGCCCCAAAATTCACACCAGAGCCCCCCAGAGTGACCCGAGAGCCACCCCAGAGTCACCCCACAGTCCCCCAGAGCCACCCCAGAGCCCCCAGACTCACCCAGGAGTGACCCCAGAGCCCCGAGAGTCACCCAGAGTCACCCCAGAGCCACCCCTGCACCCCGAGTGTCCCCAGCGTCACCCCAGAGCCCCGAGAGTCACCCAAAGTTACCCCAGAGTCACCCAGAGCCTGAGAGTCACCTGAGAGCCCCAAAATTCACCCCAGAGCCTCGAGTCACTCCTGAGTCACCCCAGAGTCACCCAGAGCCACCCCTGCACCCCAAGAGTGTCCCCAGTGTCACCCGAGCCTTGAGAGCCACCCCAGAGTCACCCCAGAGCCTCAAGAGTCACTCCTGGGTCACCCAGAGTCACCCCAGTCACCCCTGCACCCCAAGAGTGTCCCCAGAGCCCCCCAGAGTCACCCCAGAGCCCCGAGAGTCACCTGAGAGCCCCAAAATTCACCCCAGAGCCTGAGAGTCACTCCTGAATCACCCCAGAGTCACCCCAGAGTCACCCCTGCACCCCAGGAGTGTCCCCAGAGTCACCCCAGAGCCCCGAGAGTCACCCAGAGCCACCCCAGAGCCCCCCAGAGCCTGAGAGTCACCTGAGAGCCCCAAAATTCACCCCAGAGCCTCAAGAGTCACCCAGAGCCACCCCTGCACCCCAACAGTGTCCCCAGAGTCACCCCAGAGCCCCCAGCATCCCCCCTGCACCCTGAGATTCATCCCAGGACCCCGAGAGTCCCCCCAAAACTTTGAGAGTTCCCCCAGAACCCCAAATCTTCCCCAGCACCCCAAATCTCCCCCTGCACCCCAAATCTCCCCCTGCACCCCAAATCTTCCCCCAGCACCCCAAATCTCCCCCAGCACCCCAAGATCTCCCCCAGCACCCCAAATCCTCCCCCAGCACCCCAAATCTTCCCTCAGCACCCCAAATCCTCCCCCAGCACCCCAAATCTCCCCCAGCACCCCAAATCCTCCCCCAGCACCCCAAATCTCCCCCAGCACCCCAAATCTTCCCCCAGCACCCCAAATCTTCCCCCAGCACCCCAAATCTTCCCCCAGCACCCCAAATCCTCCCCCAGCACCCCAAATCTTCCCCCAGCACCCCAAATCTTCCCCCAGCACCCCAAATCTCTCCCTACACCAAGTTCTCCCCAAGAATTTTGGATTTCTCTCCCAATTCCAAGATCTCCCCCTGAGCCCAGAATTCCCAACATTTCCCCCGGAACCCCAAAATCCCCGGGAGCTCTCCCTGCTCACCCCAACACCCCCAGCCCTTTCCCACAGGGAAAATCCCAAAAATCCCAAAAATCCCAAAGTTTCACTCGGGGGGATCCTCGAGCCCCGACCCAAACCCACCTGGATTTGGCCCAAATTCCCGGAATTCCTCCCTCATTTTAGGGAAGGGACCCCCAACACCTGCCAGGGAAGGGACCCCCAAAGAGGGATTTGGGATTTTCCAAATTTGGAAAATTTGGGATTTCCAAATTCCAAAATCCCAACACCAGCACCGGGATTTTAAAATCTTTATTTACAGCAGGAGGAGCCGCAGCCCCTCCGAGCTTCCAGAACTTTCCCAAAGCCTGGGAATGATCCTGGAGCGGGGCTGGGGGCTCCTGCCCCCCAAAATTCCAGCCTGGGGGTTCCTGCCCCCCTCATCCTTTCCCCAATTCCTGCTCTTCATCCTCATCTTCATCGCGCTTTTCCCTGCTGAAAACGGCGTCGTTGCAGCCTTCCCTGTTCCGGGCGATCTCGATGGCGAAGAATTGGATCCTGGTGGCTGAAAAGGGGGAGAGGGATCAGCTCCAGCTCCCTGCACCCCATTTCCCACCAAAAAAATGGGGTTTATCCACTAAAAAATGGGGTTTATCCACTGAAAATGGGGTTTATCCACCGAAAATGGGGTTTATCCACTAAAAAATGGGGTTTATCTACCAAAAAATGGGGTTTGTCTACCAAAAAATGGGGTTTATCCACCAAAAAATGGGATTTATCCACCGAAAATGGGGTTTAGCCACCGAAAATGGGGTTTGTCTACCAAAAAATGGGGTTTAGCCACCAAAAAATGGGGTTTATCCACCAAAAAATGGGGTTTTTTCCCCCCAAAAATGGGGTTTATCCACCAAAAAATGGGGTTTATCCACCAAAAAATGGGATTTATCCACCAAAAAATGGGGTTTTTTCACCAAAAAATGGGGTTTAGCCACCAAAAAATGGGGTTTATCCACCAAAAAATGGGATTTATCCACCAAAAATGGGGTTTATCCACCGAAAATGGGGTTTATCCACCAAAAATGGGGTTTATCCACCAAAAATGGGCTTTATCCACCAAAAATGGGGTTTATCCACCAAAAATGGGCTTTATCCACCGAAAATGGGGTTTATCCACCAAAAAATGGGGTTTAGCCACCAAAAAATGGGGTTTAGCCACCAAAAAATGGGGTTTTTTTCCCCCCAAAAACAGTGTTTTCCCAACAAAAATGGGGTTTATCCACCAAAAAATGGGGTTTTTTCACCAAAAAATGGGGTTTATCCATCAAAAAAAACGGGGTTTATCCACCAAAAATGGGGTTTATCCACCAAAAATGGGGTTTATCCACCAAAAATGGGCTTTATCCACCAAAAATGGGGTTTATCCACCAAAAATGGGGTTTATCCACCAAAAATGGGGTTTATCCACCAAAAAATGGGGTTTAGCCATCAAAAAATGGGTTTTTTTCCCCAAAAACAGGGTTTTCCCAACAAAAATGGGGTTTTCCCAACAAAAAATGTTTTTTTTTTCCCACCAAAAACAGTGTTTTCCCAACAGAAATAGTGTTTTCCCAGCAAAAATGGGGTTTTCCCACAAAAAAATGGGTTTTTTTCCCACCAAAACCAGCGTTTTCTCACCAAAAATGGGGTTTTCCCAACAAAAATGGGGTTTTCCCACCAAAAAATGGGTTTTTCCCCCAAAAAACTGTGTTTTCCCAACAAAAATGGGGTTTTCCCACCAAAAAATGATGTTTTCCCAACAAAAATTGTGCTTTTTTCCCACCAAAAGTGGCGTTTTCCCACCAAAAATGGGCTTTTCCCACCAAAAATGGTGTTTTTCCCACCAAAAATGATGTTTTCGCACCAAAACCGGTGTTTTTCCACCGAAAATGCTGGTTTTTCCCACTGAAAATGCTGTTTTCCCCCAAAAAATGGTGTTTTTCCACTGAAAATGATGTTTTTTCCCACCAAAAATGGTGTTTTCCCATCGAAAACAGTGTTTTTCCCCCCAAAAATGGTGTTTTCCCACCAAAAATGGTCTTTCCCCACTAAAAATGGTGTTTTCCCACCAAAACCAGTATTTTTCCCCCCAAAAATGCTGTTTTTTCCCCCTGAAAATGCTGTTTTTTCCCACTGAAAATGGTGTTTTCCCACCAAAACCAGTGTTTTTCCCACCGAAAATGGTGTTTTTTCCTCCAAAACTGGTGTTTTCCCACTGAAAATTATGTTTTTCCCACCAAAAATGGAGTTTTTCCCACCCAAAATGGTGTTTTCCCACGAAAAACAGTATTTTTCCCACCAAAACCAGTATTTTTCCCACCAAAAATGGTGTTTTTTCCCACCAAAAATGCTGGTTTTCCCACTGAAAATGGTGTTTTTCCCCCCAAAATGCAGTTTTCCCACCCAAAATGGAGTTTTTCCCACCCAAAATGGAGTTTTTCCCACCCAAAATGCAGTTTTCCCCCCAAAATGCTGTTTTCCCCACCCAAAATGGAGTTTTCCCACTGAAAATGGAGTTTTTCCCCACCCAAAATTGAGTTTTTCCCACCCAAAATGCAGTTTTTCCCCCCAAAATGCAGTTTTTCCCCACCCAAAATGCAGTTTTTCCCCCCAAAATGCAGTTTTTCCCCCCAAAATGCAGTTTTCCCCACCCAGGATGGAGTTCTCCGGGCTGTACTCCCCGCGCGAGTCCAGCCGCAGCAGAGTTCCGTAGTTGAAATCCTCCACCACCCCCTCGAAGCGGAGACAGAACGGGCGCCACTTCTGGGGAGGGCAGGGAATGAAGGGGTTAAACCACGCTCAGCACCCCAAAAACACCAGGACACCCCAAAAAAAACCCTCAGCACACCAAAAACCCCAGGACACCCCAAAAATCCCAGGACACCCCAAAAAAACCCAGAACAACCCAAAAAAACCCAGAACAACCCAAAAAACCCCAGGACACACAAAAAAAAACCCAGGACATCCCAAAAAAACCCAGAACACCCCAAAAAAAAAACAGGACACCCCAAAAAAACCCCAAGACGCTCCAAAAAAACCCAGGACTCACAAAAAAAACCCAGGATACCCCAAAAAAAACCCTCAGCACCCCAAAAATCCCAGGACACCCCCCCAGGACACACAAAAAAAACCCCAGGACACCCCAAAAAAACCCAGAACACCCCAAAAAAAACCCCAGAACACCCCAAAAAAAACCAGGATACACAAAAAAACCCCAAGACACCCCAAAAAAACCCAGAAAAACCCCAAAAAAAACCCAGAACACCCTCAAAAAAAAAACAGGACACCCCAAAAAAACCCCAAGACACCCCAAAAAAACCCCAGGACACCCCAAAAAAACCCCAAGACACCCCAAAAAAACCCCAGGACACCCCAAAAAAACCCCAAGACACCCCAAAAAAACCCCAGGACACCCCAAAAAACCCCAGGATACCCCAAAAAAAAACCAGGACACCCCAAAAAAACCCCAAGACGCTCCAAAAAAACCCAGGACTCACAAAAAAAACCCAGGATACCCCAAAAAAACCCAGAACACCCCAAAAAAAAACCAGGACACCCCAAAAAAACCCAGAAAAACCCCAAAAAAAACCAGAAAAACCCCCCAAAAAAACCCGGAACACCCCAAAAAAAAACCAGGACACCCCAAAAAAACCCCAGGACGCCCCAAAAAACCCCAGGACACCCCAAAAACCCCAGGACACCCCAAAAAACCCAGGAAAACGGGGGGACCCCCCAAAATCCCCCCCAAACTCCACCCACCGCCTTGGCCGGCTCCGATTTGAGCTCCTCGGGGTCCAGGAGGTCGACGCGCAGCTCCCGGAAGCTCCGGCGGAATTCCTCATAAATCCGATCGTCCACCTTGGTCAGGTGCAGGAATTTGGGGTCCACGGAGGAGATGAGCTGCACACGGAGCCCAAGGATGAGCTGGGACCCCCCAAAAACCCCCCAAAGCACCCCAAAAATCCCCCAGACTCACGTTGAAGTAGACCTGGGCGTGCTGGTGAGCTTTGATGGCCCAGGCGAGCTCCAGGCGGGGCTGGACACGGAGAGGGGACAGCTGTGACACCCCTGGGGACAAATGTCCCCTCTGGGAGTCCCTCTTCCCGTTTTGGGGACCCTCTCCCCCTTTTTGGGGGTTTTCTCCCCGCTTTCAGGGGGTTTTCCCTCCCCTTGGGGTTCCTCTCTTCTCGTTCTGGGGGATTTTCTTCCTTTTGGGGTTCTCCTCCTCCTCCCAGACCCCCCAAAACCGGGACTGAGACCTCCCCAAAACTGGGACTGAGACCCCCCCAAACCGGGACTGAGACCCCCCAAAACCGGGACTGAGACCCCCCCAAAACCGAGACTGAGACCCCCCAAAACCGGGACTGAGACCCCCCCAAAACCGAGACTGAGACCCCCCCAAAACCGGGACTGAGACCCCCCCTAAAACCGGGACTAAGACCCCCTAAAACTGGGACTGAGACCCCCCAAAACTGAGACTGAGACCCCCCAAAACCGGGACTGAGACCCCCCCAAAACCGGGACTGAGACCCCCTAAAACTGGGACTGAGACCCCCCAAAACTGAGACTGAGACCCCCCAAAACCGGGACTGAGACCCCCCCCAAAACCGGGACTGAGACCCCCCCAAAACCGGGACTGAGACCCCCCCAAAACCGGGACTGAGACCCCCCAAAACCGGGACTGAGGACCCCCTAAAACCGGGACTGAGACCCCCCCAAAACCGGGACTGAGACCCCCCCAAAACCGGGACTGAGACCCCCCAAAACCGGGACTGAGACCCCCCCAAAACTGGGACTGAGACCCCCCCAAAACCGGGACTGAGACCCCCCAAAAGCCCCTCCCAGGACTGGGATGTGCCCCTGAGGACGGGGATCCCCCAAAGCTGGGACTCCTCAGCTTTGTGAACCCCAAAATGGGAACCCCCAAATCAGAGACACCCCCCAGGACAGGGACCCCCAAATCAGAGACACCCCCCAGGACTGGGACCCCCAAATCAGAGACACCCCCCAGGACAGGGACCCCCAAATCAGAGACACCCCCCAGGACAGGGACCCCCAAATCTGGGACCCCCCCCAGGACAGGGACCCCAAAAGCTGAAACCCCTCAAATCTGGGACCACCCCCCGTGAGGACAGGGACCCCCAGGGCAGGAACCCCAAAATCTGGGACCCCCTCCCAGTAAGGCTCCCCAATCTTCCAATCCCCCCCAGACTCCCCCAGTTTCCTCCAGTCCCCCCCAGTTTCCCCAGTTCCCCCAGTTCCCCCCCCGTTCCACCAGTTCCCTCCAGTCCCCCCCAGTTTTCCAGTTCCCCCAGTTTCCCCAGTCCCTCCAGTCCCCTCCAGTTCCACCAGTTCCCCCCAGTCCCCCCAGTTCCCCCAGTCCCCCCCAGTTCCCCCAGTCCCCCCCAGTTCCCCCCAGTTTCCCCAGTCCCCCCAGTTCCCCCAGTCCCCCCAGTCTCCTCAGTCCCCCCAGTTCCCCCCAGTTTCCCCAGTTTCCCCCAGTCCCCCCCAGTTCCCCCCAGTCCCCCCAGTTCCCCCAGTTCCCCCCAGTTCCCCCAGTTTCCCCAGTCCCCCCCAGTCTCCCCAGTCCCCCCAGTCTCCCCAGTCCCCCCAGTTTCCCCAGTCCCCCCAGTCCCCCCAGTTTCCCCAGTCTCCCCAGTTTCCCCAGTTTCCCCCAGTCCCCCCAGTGCCCCCAGTTTCCCCAGTCCCCCCAGTTCTCCTCACGTCGTTGCCGAACGCCTCCGCGGGCAGCGCCAGCGCCTGAGCGGCCGCCGCGGCCTCACCGGGGCCCTGCGGGGGACACGGGGCTGTGACAGCGCGGGGACACGGGCCAGGGACCCCCAGAGACCCCCAGGGACACCCAGGGACCCCCAGGGACACCCAGGGACACCCAGGGACACCCAGGGACCCCCAGAGACACCCAGGGACACCCAGAGACACCCAGGGACACCCAGGGACCCCCAGGGACACCCAGGGACACCCAGAGCCCCCCAAACCCCCCAGGACCCCCCGGGCTCACCAGCCCCGCCAGCCCCGCAGCCGCCATCGCTGCCGGAAGAGGAGCGGAGGCTCCGCCCACGGGAACGGGGGGGGGACGGGGGGGATGGGGGGGATGGGGGGGGACACTGGGGATTGGGGGGGACAGAGGGGACAGGGGGGGACAGGGGGGGACACTGGGGATTGGGGGGACAGGGGGGATCGGGGGGGGGACAGGGGGGACACTGGGGATTGGGGGGGACAGGGGGGGATGGGGGGGACACTGGGGATTGGGGGGACAGGGGGGGACAGGGGGGACAGAGGGGACAGGGGGGGGACACAGGGGATTGGGGGGGACAGAGGGGACAGGGGGGGACAGGGGGGGACACTGGGGATTGGGGGGACTGAGGGGACAGGGGGGGACACTGGGGATTGGGGGGACAGAGGGGACGGGGGGGACAGGGGGGACACTGGGGATTGGGGGGGGAAAGGGGGGGAGGGGGGGGGACAGGGGGGGGACACGGGGGACACAGGAGGACGGGGGGGAGGGTGGGGGATGGGGGGGACACAGGCGGACACAGAGGATTGGGGGGGACAGAGGGGACAGGGGGGGATTGGGGGGACAGAGGGGACTGAGAGGGACAGAGGGGGGGACACAGGGGATTGGGGGGGACACAGAGGGACAGGGAGGGATTGGGGGGGACACAGGGGATGGGGGGACAGAGGGGACAGGGGGGGACACAGAGGATTGGGGGGACAGAGGGGACAGGGGGGGACACAGAGGATTGGGGGGACAGAGGGGACAGGGGGGGACACAGAGGATTGGGGGGGACAGAGGGGGATTGGGGGGACAGAGGGGACCGAGAGGGACAGAGGGGGGGACACAGGGGATTGGGGGGGGACACAGAGGGACACAGAGGGACAGGGAGGGATTGGGGGGGACACAGGGGATGGGGGGGACAGAGGGGACATGGGGGGATTGGGGGGACAGAGGGGACCGAGAGGGACAGAGGGGACTGAGAGGGACAGAGGGGGGACAGAGGGGGGGACAGAGGAGGGGGATTGGGGGGACCGAGGAGGACACACGGGGAACAGAAGGGGGACAGAGAGGGGACATGGGAGGGACACGGTGAGATCAAGGGGGACACGGGTGGGACATGGGGACAGAGCGGATGTGTGGGGCCGGGGGGACACGAGGGGGACACGGGGATCGCAGGGACACGGGGGGACATGCAGGACCCAGGGACACGGGGGTGACCCGGGGGGACACGGGACAACCCGGGGGGACACGCGAGGCACGGGGACACGGGAGTGACACGGAGGGGACATGGAAGCACACGGGCGATGTCAGGGGACACGGGGGTGACACGGGGGGACACGCGAGGCACGGAGACACAGGGTGACATGGAGGGGACACGGGGGGACATGGAGGGGACACGAAGGGGACACGGGGGGATATGGAGGGGCACGGAGAGGACACGGGCGGTGTGAGGGGACACGGGCGGTGTGAGGGGACACGAAGGGGACACTCGGGGACACGGGCAGTGTGAGGGGACACGGGGTGGACACGGAGGGGACACGGGCAGTGTGAGGGGACACGAAGGGGACACGGGGGGACACGGGCAGTGTGAGGGGACACGAAGGGGACACGCGGGGACACGGAGGGGACACGGGCAGTGTGAGGGGACACGCGGGGACACGGAGGGGACACGGGCAGTGTGAGGGGACACGGGGGGACACGGGCAGTGTGAGGGGACACGAAGGGGACACGGAGGGGACACGGGCAGTGTGAGGGGACATGGGGTGGACACGGAGGGGACACGGGCAGTGTGAGGGGACACGAAGGGGACACCCACGGCGCGGGGTCCCCAAGGCTGTCACCGCACCTGTGACACGTCGGGGGTGACAGGGGCTCCCACGCTCATTAGCACCCCCACCTGAGCGGGTAATTAGCTAATTACCAGCTCGGCTGCCGGTTAATTAGCAATGGGGGCGGGCGGGGCCGCTGTGCCCTATAAGCGGCCGCTGTGGGGCGGCCCCGCTGTCTCTGGGGTCCCCTCGGGCTGACATTTGAGGCTTTGCTCTGTGTGAGTGTTTTGGGGCCGGGGGAGCTTTGGGGGTGCTGTGGGTTAAGGGGGGGGTCCCACAGTTGTTGGTGTCCCCCCCCAGGCTGTGCCACCCCCGCCATGTCCCTGACGGACAGCACCGACAGCAGCTGCGGGAGAGCCGTGTCCATCCTTTGGGGTGAGTGCCCCCGGCCCCAAACCCCCTCCCCAAAGCCCGGGAGTGCCCCCCGGGACCCCCCGGCACCGCTGTGTCCCCTCCTGTCCCCTCCTGTCCCCGCAGGGTGCGAGCTGAGCAGCGGCCGGAGCTCCTTCACCTTCCAGGTGCCCGAGGACTGGCGCTGCGAGCAGCAGCTGGTGCTGCGCACGGTGCGTCACCCCAAAAAAACCCCAAAAACACCCCAAAAAAATCCCAAAAGACCCCAGGAAAAAAAAAAAAAAATCCCGAAAGACCTCTCCAAAAAAACCCTAAAAAATCCCAAGACTCCTCCAAAAAATCCCAAAAGACCCCTCCAAAAAAACCCCACAAAATCCCAAAAGACCCCAGAAAAAAACCCAAAAGACCCCCCCAAAAAAACCCAAAACACCCCCAAAAAACCCCCCATAAAATCCAAAGACCCTAAAAAAAAAAAAAATCCCAACTTATCTCCATCCCCGGGATGAATTCCCTGTGCTGGATGCGCAGGGCGATGCCCTCAGCCCCAAAAAGATCCCCCCACCAAAAAAAAAAAAAAAAAATCAAAGAAAAATAATAAAATACCCCCAAAACAACCCCCAAAAATTTAAAAAATCACCCCAAAAATTTAAAAAATCACCCCAAAAATTTAAAAAAACAAACAAACAAAAAAATTCCCGCTAATAAACCTCCAAAGCGGGGGCTGCTGGAGGAGCAGCCGGGTTTTGTGCGGCTCCTGAGGGGGTTTCCTGCCTTTCCCCCTGTCCAGATCTGCCTGGGGGAGACGGCGCGGGATGAGTTCCACGTGGTGGAGGTGGTGGCCGAGGACGGCGGCGGCCGCCCCCCGGTGCCCCTGGCCACGCTGAAGCCGTCGGTGCTGCCCACGGTGAGTGCCCGGTGCCCGCCCGGTGCTGCCCGGGCCGGTGAGTGCCCGGTGCTGCCCGGGCCGGTGAGTGCCCGGTGCTGCCCGGGCCGGTGAGTGCCCGGTGCTGCCCGGGCCGGTGAGTGCCCGGTGCTGCCCGCGGTGAGTGCCCGGTGCCCGCCCGGTGCTGCCCGCGGTGAGTGAGTGCCCGGTGCCCGCCCGGTGCTGCCCGCGGTGAGTGAGTGCCCGGTGCCCGGCCTGGGGGCTGCTCCCGCTCCGGGAACGGTCGGGAATTGTTTCCGTTCCCGTTTTCCAGGCCACGCTGGCGGGAGTGGAACTGACCCCACCCGTGACTTTCCGGCTGCGAAGCGGCTCCGGTCCCGTCTATGTCAGCGGCCAGCACGTGTCCGGTGAGTGTCCCCGAGTGTCCCCAACTCCCCCGAGTGTCCCGTGAGTGTCCCCGAGTGTCCCCAACCCCCCTCGGGTGTCCCGTGAGTGTCCCCGAGTGTCCCCAGTCCCCCCGAGTGTCCCGTGAGTGTCCCAAACCCCCCTCGGGTGTCCCGTGAGTGTCCCCCGAGTGTCCCCAGTCCCCCCCGAGTGTCCCGTGAGTGTCCCCGAGTGTCCCGAACCCCCCTCGGGTGTCCCGTGAGTGTCCCCGAGTGTCCCCAGTCCCCCCCGAGTGTCCCGTGAGTATCCCCGAGTGTCTCCAGTCCCCCCTGAGTGTCTCCAACCCCCCGTGAGTGTCCCGTGAGTGTCCCTGTCCCCCCTCGGGTGTCCCCTGAGTGTCCCGTGAGTGTCCCTGTCCCCCCTCGGGTGTCCCGTGAGTGTCCCTGTCCCCCCGTGGGTGTCCCCATGAGTGTCGGGGTCCCCCCGCCCCAGCGGGGTCTGGGGGCTCAGCCGGGCTCTCCCGCAGTGACAGACTTCAGCTCGGAGGATGAGGATGAGGAAATAGTAGAGGAGACCCCCGAGAAGCCCCCCAAGGCCTCGAGTGCCCGGAAAGGCGGCGCCGCCAAGGTCAGCACCGGAGGGGTTTTGGGGTCCGGAGGGGTTTTGGGGTCGGAGGGGTTTTGGGGTCCCTGTGGCACGGGGAAGGGGGGGCAGGCACCCCACATTCCTCTCCAAGGGGATGAGCCACGGCCTTCATCCCTCGGGCAGGAAGAGTCCTCATCCTCCATCTCTCTGTGTCTCTCTCCCGTAGAAAAGGAAGCTGGAAAAGGAGGATGAGCCGTGAGTATGGAAATCCTGGGGCGGGGGGATCCCCCAGGGCCGGGACCCCAGTCCCAACGCTCCCCTTCTCCCCCCAGCAGGAACAGCCTGGCCCGTGAGGATCCCCTTCCCCCCAAGGTAGGAGCTGCCCCCCGTTATCCCTTGGGATTATCCCAGGGAGCTCCTGGCCGGGGACAAGGACCCAAAACTGGGGGAGAAGCGCGGTTTTGGGGCCCCCTCCCCACCTTCAGCCCCTCCCCGATCCCGCAGGGGCGCGGGGGCCGGCCGGGGCAGGAAAGCAGCACCGAAGAAATAACGGGAATTCCATCGGAGCCGGGCCAGGTGAGGGTTGGGATGAGCGGTCCCGGAGCTGGGAGAGGCCCTGGGGGGCGGCTCCGTCCCCACCGCGGGGTCTCCAGGGGTTCCCTGCGGGTAAATCCCATTTTTCCCTCCTTCCCTTCCAGGTGCGGCCGAGGCTGGAGCAGCAGCAGCAGCCGGTGGTGGTGGTGGTGTGGTTCCCAAATAAAGCACATTTTGCACTCCTGGCTCCCCGCGCTGCTGCCGGGGGGGATTTGGGGGCACCCCCCACCCCGGCTGGAGCTGCTGCCCTGGATTTGGGGGGCCAGCGCTGCCCCCCGGCCGTGGGGTGCTGTGAGAAGGGCACGGAGGGGGGTCGGGGGAGCAGCAGGGACAGGATCGGATCCCCCTGACCCGGTACCGGGATTTGGGGGGGCCCGGAGCCCCCCGGGTGTCACAGAGCGGACCCGAACCCCTCTCCAGGGCTGTCCCGGCTGTGGGGCATCCATGGGGCGGTGGGGGAGTTACTCCCTCTCCGCACCCCGGGCTGGGGTATTTGGGGGGGTTAACCCCGCTCCGCACCCCGGGCTGGGGTATTTGGGGGGGTTAACCCCGCTCCGCACCCCGGGCTGGGGTATTTGGGGGGGTTAATCCCGCTCCGCACCCCGGGCTGGGGTATTTGGGGGGGTTAACCTCTGTCCGCACCCCGGGCTGGGGCTGGGAGCCACCGCGGTGGGTCCGGGGGCGTCCCCGGGGCCGTTCCTGCCCCACGGCAGCGCTGCCGCTCCAGCCCGTGCCCACCCCCGGGGCTGCCCGTGCCCCCCGGGATGTGCCCACAGCTCCCGGCCCCGAGGCGGGGGCGCAGCCCGGGGGTGCTGGGGGGGTCCATCTATCATCCCCCGGGGTCTGGGGGTCCGGCCCGGGAGGGGCTCCTAGAAAGGGGGGCTGCCCCATTTTGTGGTTTTGGGGGGCAGCAAAGTGAGGTTGGGCGGGGGGGGGGTGTTAATTTGGGTTGTTTTTAAGGGATCAGGCCCCTCACTCTCCTGCGGATGGGGGGTGGGCTCCCTGCTGCTCCCCCTCCTGCCTGACCCACCCCCCCCAACCTTGCCCCGAGAGGGAAACTGAGGCACGAGCGCGGAGGCAGGTGAGCTCTGAACGGACCCTCCTCCCTGTCCCTAGGGGACCCCCCCAGGGCTGTTTGCCCCCCGCGGGGGTCCCCCCGCTCCCTGCCGGGGGAGTTATCAGGCATTTCGCACCTCCCTGGAGCAGCAAACGGCGCCTGGGGGGGATCCCCGGCCTCCCCCCGCGGCCCTGCCGGGGGAGGGGGTCCCCGGAGCCCCCCAGCGCTGCAGCAGCGGCCGAGCCCCTCCCGTGTCAGCCCAGGGCTGTGCTGGCACCTGGTGACGGGCAGGTGACAAAAACCCCTCTGTCCCCAGGCCTGGCACCCTCACCGCGTGCCCCAGGGTTGGGGCGGGGCGGGGGGGGGGGACACTCAAAGCCGAGCCCACCTCCCCCGTCCCCTCCTCCTGCCCCATCCCCGCCCGGCCCCTCCCTGCGGGGCTCTCCCACCTTTAAGAGCCGCCCCCGCATCCCCGGTCCCCCTCCGGGCACGGCCGGGGCTCCGTGGGGCGGGGGGCTGCGGGCACCGCCCTGCCCGGGGGCACCGGGCCCAGCACGGGGGGCTGATGGGGAGGGGGCGCAGGGGACAGGACGGCGCTGGATGTCCCCCGGGTGTAGAACACGCAGCCCCCAGGGCCGCAGGACGAAGAAGAGGAGGAGGAGAAGCCCCCCGGCCCCGCTGCCTCCCCCATGAGCCGTCGCTGCTGCGGAGCTTTGGGCATCGCACGTGGGCTCGGAGCACCCCGGGATTCACCCGCTCGTCCCGGGAAGGAGGCGACGGGAGCGTTCCCAGCGCTGCCCGGGGGGCTTCGGGCAGCGCCATGCAGCCCCTCACCCTGCAGAACCTCTCCATGTAAGCCCCGAGCTCCCGCTGCCGTTCCCGGGGCTCTCCCCGGGTTATTCCCGGTTTTCTCCCGGGGTTGGGGGGAAGGAGGAACCGCCCGGCTCCCACCCAAACTTCCCGGTTTTTCCCTTTTCCCCGCAGATGTTTCCAGCTGCTCATGTTCTCCTGTCAGACCCAGGTAGGTGCAGGGGCTCTGCTGACCCCGGGGTGGGTGAAGGCGGCCGTGGTGACCCCCAGAGCCGCCCCTTGGCTTTGGGGGGTGCCCCGGGAGTTGGGGGGTACCCGGGGGTCCCATCCGGCTCCGGGCAGGGATGGTGTGTCCCCTCTGGAGGGGGGGTCAGTGCTGGCCGCCCCCCGGCCCCTCCGGAGGGTGCGGGTGAGGCTGGCACGGAGCCCTGCCCGGCCCGGGAGGAATTCCCGGAGCCCCCGGGCTCGCCCCGAGGAGGTTAACGGGGTCCGGCCGCTCCTGGCGGGGGGGTGCGAGGTTCGACACCCCCTCCCCTCTCCCCCACACCCTCTGGGGGCTGCTCACACCCTTTTTTTTTTTTTTTTTTTTTTTTTTTTTTTTTTTGAGCTTTAGAAAAGCGGCAGCTTTTAAAATCCACTGTTCCATATCAGCACCCTCTGCTCCAGCGCCCGAACAAAACCCCCGGGGCTGCGGCCCCTGCGCCATTAAAACATCCTCGGGACCTTTCTTCTCCTTTTTCCTCCTCTCTTTTTTTGTTTTTTCCCCCTTCCCAAGGTAAACGCTTTTATTTCTTTGAAAATGAGAGAGCAAGGGAAGGGAAGTGCCTTTGATGGAGAGGGGGCCCCCCCAATCCCATCCCACCGACCCCAAAGGCTTTACAGCAGATCCCGGCAGCGCACAAAGGTGGGGGGGAAGGATTTGGGGGGTCGGGCACTGCCCCCCACCCTCCCAGGGCTGGAGAACCTCTGGGAATTCCCAGATTCCACATCCTGGGAATGCGGGAGGCAGGTCCTGACCCCCCCGAGGTGACACCGCGCACCCCAAAGCGGCAGTGGGACCCCAAATGTGCCCCTCTCCCAGCAGGAGATGGCACCCCTGGATCTCAGCTCCTCCAGGGCTGCATTTGGGGTCCAGCAGGTGCTGCCCCAAACGCGGCTCGCTCCGGGATTGAGCCGAGTTTTCCCTTGGAATGTTCTGGTTGGAGTTGGGAGCGGGGACCCCAAATCCCCCTCCTCACCTGCCCTAAACAGCTCCGCTTTCCCCCCCAAATATCCCGCGTTTAGGAAAAGCCACGGAGCCGTTTCGGGATCCCAGGAGCGTTTATCCCATTCCCGGGGTGGGTTGGGAGCAGGTGGCTCCGCTCCCGGGATTTGGGGGACCAGGGATTTGGGGCGTCCAGCTCCCGGGGGATTTGGGGCGTCCAGCTCCCGGGGGATTTGGGGCGCCCAGCTCCCGGGGGATTTGGGGCGTCCAGCTCCCGGGGGATTTGGGGTGTCCAGCTCCCGGGGGATTTGGGGTATCCAGCTCCCGGGGGATTTGGGGCGTCCAGCTCCCGGGGGATTTGGGGCGTCCAGCTCCCGGGGGATTTGGGGCGTCCAGCTCCCGGGGGATTTGGGGCGCCGAGCTCCCGGGGGATTTGGGGCGTCCGGCTCCCGGGGGATTTGGGATATCCAGCTCCCGGGGGATTTGGGGTGTCCAGCTCCCGGGAGATTTGGGGCGTCCAGCTCCCGGGAGATTTGGGGCGTCCAGCTCCCGGGGGATTTGGGATATCCAGCTCCCGGGGGATTTGGGGTGTCCAGCTCCCGGGGGATTTGGGGTGTCCAGCTCCCGGGGGATTTGGGGTATCCAGCTCCCGGGGGATTTGGGGTGTCCAGCTCCCGGGGGATTTGGGATATCCAGCTCCCGGGGGATTTGGGGTATCCAGCTCCCGGGGGATTTGGGGTGTCCAGCTCCCGGGGGATTTCAGGCACCCGTTCCCGGGGGATTTTGGGGACCCGCTCCCGGGATTTGGGACGCCCAGGTTTTGGGGCACCCTCTCCCGGAATTTCGGGTGTCAGCTCCCGGGGGATTTGGGGTACGCAGCTCCGGGGATTTGGGGCACCCGCTCCCGGGATTTTGGGGGTGATTTAAGGCTCCACACCTCCCGTGTGGGACCCACCGGGTGTTTCCCCAGCTCAGCTCCCGCTCCCAGCGCATCCCAAATTCCCGCTGAGCCACCCCCGGGGCACGCGAGGGGCAAATCCTTCCCCTCAGCCCTGCTTTGCTTGGAAATCGGGAAAACTTCGCTTTTCCCACCCCAAACTCCCCAAAAAGGCTCCACCACCCCCCCCGCCACCCCGCTCCCACCCTCTCCTTCTCTTCGCCATCCCAAAAAACGAATTGATCCCATTTTTTCCCTTGGAAAACGAAGGGGGAGAACCAACCGTCTCCTAATTTTAACCAGTACGTGAGGGACCAGGGGGCCATGACGGACCAGCTGAGCCGGCGGCAGATCCGCGAGTACCAACTCTACAGCCGGACCAGCGGCAAGCACGTCCAGGTCCGCGGAAAAAGGATCACGGCCACCGCCGAGGACGGCAACAAATTCGGTGAGGAGCTGTCCCGACCCCGGCCGGAGCTCAGGGAATCGCCCGGGAAGCGCCTCTTCCCAAATTGTTCTCTAGGAGGGATGCGGGAATTCCGGCTCCGCCTAAAAAATCCGCCTAAAAAACAAAACAAAAAAATTATTAAAAAAATTTGATTCTCTCGGAAAAGTCAGCCCTGACCTCAAAAGTTCCAAAATCGTGGATTTCTCCGGTTTTGTGCAGTGTTTATAATTCCCAGATTTAGGGGTTGGTGATTTGTAATCCCTTCCTGCAGACAAAACAGCTTTTCCCGGAGAAAAATCCTCTGATCCCGGCATCCTCCTCCTAAATATCCAGCACTGGTGGGCAGATCCCAGCTTTTATTTTTTATTTCTCCCTCGTTTTTTTTTTTTCTCCCCTGCATTTATTTTTGGTTTTGTTTTTCCCTTCCTCATTTATTTTTATTTTTACCCCCCCATTTATTTTTACTTCCCCCCCCACTTTTATTTCTGCTTTCCCCCCACTTTCATTTTTATTTCCCCACAATTATTTTTATTCCCCCCCCCCGCATTTTTTCCCCTAATTTATTTTTATTTTTACCCCCGCTTTTATTTTTTTTTATTTATTTTTTTTTTAATTTTGGTTTTATTTCTTTTTGGTTTTATTTCTTTTTGGTTTTATTTATTTTTGGTTTTATTTTTATCTTTATTTATAGTTATTTTTGTTTTTATTTCTATTTATTTTTTATTATTTTTATTTTATTATTATTTATTTATTTTTATTTATTGTTTTCCCTGGATTCTCCCGCCCGTGCTCCCAGATTTCTGTGTGGCTCTGGAGCCGGGAATGTTGTGGAGGAATAATGGGGAAAAGGAGCCTGGTGGGTGCTGGGTTTGGTCTGGTCCTGGAGAATCCACTGAATTTCCTGGAGAATTCACTGAATTCCTGGAGAATTCACTGAATTCCTGGAGAATCCACGGAATTTCCTGGAGAATCCACTGAATTTCCTGGAGAATCTGTGGAATTTCCTGGAGAATCTGTGGAATTTCCTGGAGAATCTGTGGAATTCCTGGAGAATCCCTGGAATTCCTGGAGAATCCACAGAATTCCTGGAGAATCCACAGAATTCCTGGAGAATCTGTGGAATTCCTGGAGAATCCGTGGAATTCCTGGAGAATCCCTGGAATTCCTGGAGAATCCACTGAATTTCCTGGAGAATCCACAGAATTCCTGGAGAATCCCTGGAATTCCTGGAGAATCCACTGAATTTCCTGGAGAATCCACAGAATTCCTGGAGAATCCCTGGAATTCCTGGAGAATCCACGGAATTTCCTGGAGAATTCCTGGAGAATCCACTGAATTTCCTGGAGAATCCCTGGAATTCCTGGAGAATCCACGGAATTTCCTGGAGAATCCACTGTATTTCCTGGAGAATCCCTGGAATTCCTGGAGAATCCCTGGAATTCCTGGAGAATCCACGGAATTCCTGGTGAATCCACTGAATTTCTGGAGAATCTGTGGAATTCCTGGAGAATCCACAGAATTTCCTGGAGAATCCACGGAATTTCCTGGAGAATCCACGGAATTTCCTGGAGAATCCACGGAATTTCCTGGAGAATCCACGGAATTTCCTGGAGAATCCACGGAATTTCCTGGGGAATCCACTGAATTTCCTGGAGAATCTGTGGAATTCCTGGAGAATCCACTGAATTTCCTGGAGAATCCACTGAATTTCCTGGAGAATCCACTGAATTCCTGGCGAATCCACGGAATTCCTGGAGAATCTGTGGAATTCCCGGGGCTGTGCCTTCATCACCCGCCCAGTTTGGGTCTCTTTGGCATCACGGATAGGGAAATTCCCTGGAAAATAAAATGTTTCCTTCCCCTGAGGAGTCTCAGAAGGATCCAGATTTCTCCAAGAGGCAAAAATAATCCTGGGAAAAACTTCCTTGGAGGAACCTGGGGCCGCCCAGAGCTGCGGAAAGGAACAAATCCTGCTTTTCCCAAAGGAATCACATTTATTTTTCCCCTCTTTTTTTGGGGGCGGGGGAGAAGGAAGCAGCAGGGATGGGGATGGGGGTGGGAACGGGGGATTTGGGGTCTGGGGGTGTCGCAGCCCCCCGGGACACGTCCCCTCCCCGCAGCCAAGCTGATCGTGGAGACCGACACCTTCGGGAGCCGCGTGCGCATCAAGGGCGCCGAGAGCGAGAAGTACATCTGCATGAGCAAGAGGGGGAAACTCATCGGGAAGGTGAGTCCTGGACACCCCAAATCCCCGGGGAGCGGCTGGGGGTCCCAGCCGGGCTGATCCCCCTGCCCTGGGGGGCTCTGGGGGGCTCTGGGGGGCTCCCTCGTCCTCCCTGGAGGCTTCTGGGGAGGATCCAGAGAGCTGCTCCCGGTGTCTGGGGCTTGAATCCATAGGGAATGGGGTGGGGATGGCTTTGGGGTAGTGAAGGTGGGTTTTGGGATAGTAAATGGGGTTTTGGGGTGATCAGGGTGGGTTTTGGGGTGATCAGGGTGGGTTTTGGGTGATCAGGTTGGGTTTTGGGGTGATCAAGTTGGGTTTAGGGGTGATCAGGGGGGGTTTTGGGGTGATCAAGGCGGGTTTTGGGTGATCAAGTTGGGTTTTGGGGTGATCAAGTTGGGTTTTGGGGTGATCAGGGTGGGTTTAGGGGTGATCAGGGGGGGTTTAGGGGTGATCAAGGCAGATTTTGGGGTGATCAAGGCGGGTTTTGGGGTGTTCAGGTTGGGTTTTGGGTGATCAAGTTGGGTTTAGGGGTGATCAAGGCGGGTTTTGAGGTGATCAGGGTGGGTTTTGAGGTGATCAGGGTGGGTTTTGGGTGATCAGGGTGGGTTTTGGGGTGATCAAGTTGGGTTTTGGGGTGATCGGGGGGGTTTTGGGGTGATCGGGGGGGTTTTGGGTGATCAAGTTGGGTTTTTGGGTGATCAGGGTGGGTTTTGGGGTGATCGGGGGGGGTTTTGGGTGATCAAGTTGGGTTTTTGGGTGATCAGGGTGGGTTTTGGGGTGATCAAGGCGGGTTTTGGGGTGATCAAGGCAGGTTTTGGGGTGATCAGGTTGGGTTTTGGGTGATCAGGGTGGGTTTAGGGGTGATCAAGGTGGGGTTTGAGGTGATCAGGGTGGGTTTTGGGGTGGTGAAGTTGGTTTTTGGGGTGATAAGTTGGGTTTTGGGGGGAATCAAGGCAGGTTTTGGAGTGATCAGGTGGTTTTGGGAGGTGGCAGGGGTAGGTTGGGGGTGACACGAGCTGGGCTGTTCCAGAGATGGTGACAAAGGTGACCCAGGGAGTGGCAGGAACGGGATGGAGGTGACACAAGACGGGCTCTGGGGTGACACAAATGGGGTTTAGAGGTGACAAAATGAGCCTGGGGGGTGGCAGGGGTGGGCTGGGGGTGACAGAGATGAACTGGGGACATCAGGGACAGTGACAAAACCAGGCTAGGGATGGCAGAGATGGGCTTGGGGTGATAAAGGAGGGATTGGGGGGTGGCAGGGGTGGGCTGGGGGTGACAGGGATGAGCTGAGGGGTGTCGGGGTGGTGACAAAGATGGTCTGTGGGGTGCCAGGGGTCAGCTGGGGCTGGCAGAGATGCTCTTGGGGGGTGTAAGGGATGGGCTGGAGGCCCCCAGGGATGGGCTGGAGGCCGTCAGGGATGGGCTGGAGGCCACCAGAGATGGGCTGGAGGCCACCAGGGATGGGCTGGAGGCCCGCAGGGATGGGCTGGAGGCCACCAGGGATGGGCTGGAGGCCACCAGAGTTGGCTGGAGGCCCCCAGGGATGGGCTGGAGGCCCCCAGGGATGGGCTGGAGGCCACCAGAGATGGGCTGGAGGCCACCAGAGATGGGCTGGAGGCCACCAGAGATGGGCTGGCTCATTCCAACCCTTCTCAAGTCCCACCCCAACCCCCTCTCTCCTCCTCCTCCTCCCGCAGCCCAACGGGAAGAGCAAGGACTGCATCTTCACCGAGATCGTGCTGGAGAACAACTACACGGCCTTCCAGAACGCGCGCTACGAGGGCTGGTACATGGCCTTCACCCGCCGGGGCCGGCCCCGCCGCGCCTCCCGCAGCCGCCAGAACCAGCGCGAGGCTCATTTCATCAAGCGCCTCTACCGGGGCCAGCTGCCCTTCCCCAACGCCGAGCGGCAGAAGCAGTTCGAGTTCGTGGGCTCCTCGTCCCCCACTCGCCGCTCCCGACGCACCCGCGGCCCCCGCACGTAACCCCCGGCCTGGCTGGAGCCGTTCGGTTCCCCTGGCGCCCGTCCAGTTCCCTCGGAGCCCGTTTGGTTCTCTCCAGAGCCGTTTGGTTCCCCTGGAGCCCATTCAGGTTCCCCTGGAGCCCGTTCAGGTTCCCCGGTGCCCGTTTGGTTCCCCTGGAGCCCGTTTGGTTCCTCCAAAGCCGTTCGGTTCCCTCGGAGCCCGTTTGGTTCCTCCAGAGCCATTCGGTTCCCCCGGCGCCCGGTCAGGTTCCCCTGTGCCCGTTTGGTTCCCCCAGTGCCCGTTTGGTTCCCCTGGCGCCCATCCAGTTCCCTCGGAGCCCGTTTGGTTCTCTCCAGAGCTGTTCAGTTCCCCTGGAGCCTGTTTGGTTCCTCCAGAGCCATTCAGGTTCCCCTGGAGCCCATTCAGGTTCCCCTGGAGCCTGTTCAGGTTCCCCTGGAGCCTGTTCAGGTTCCCCGGTGCCCGTTTGGTTCCCCTGGAGCCCGTTCAGGTTCCCCTGGAGCCCGTTCAGGTTCCCCTGGAGCCCATTTGGTTCCTCCAGAGCCGTTCGGTTCCCTCGGAGCTCGTTTGGTTCCTCCAGAGCTGTTCGGTTCCCCCGGCGCCCGTTCAGGTTCCCTGGCGCCCGTTCAGGTTCCCCGGTGCCCGTTTGGTTCCCCTGGAGCCCGTTCAGGTTCCCCTGGAGCCCATTTGGTTCCTCCAGAGCCATTCAGTTCCCCTGGAGCTCGTTTGGTTCCTCCAGAGCCGTTTGGTTCCCCTGGAGCCCATTCAGGTTCCCCGGCGCCCGTTCAGGTTCCCCCGGCGCCCGTTCAGGTTCCCCCGGCGCCCGTTCAGGTTCCCCCGGCGCCTGTTCAGGTTCCCCTGGAGCCCCTTCAGGTTCCCCTGGAGCCCCTTCAGGTTCCCCTGGAGCCCCTTCAGGTTCCCCTGGAGCCCCTTCAGGTTCCCCGGTGCCCGTTTGGTTCCCCTGGAGCCCGTCCAGTTCCCCCGGAGCTGTTTGGTTCCTCCAGAGCTGTTCAGTTCCCCCCACAGCCCATTCGGGTCCCCTTGGCCTGGCCAGAGCTGTTTGGTTCCCCCCTGGCCCAGCTGGAGCCCGTTGGGTGCCCCCAGAGCCCGTTGGGTGCCCCCAGAGCCCGTTGGGTGCCCCCAGAGGCCGTTGGGTGCCCCCAGAGCCCGTTCAGTTCCCCCCGGCCCAGCCAGAGCTCTCCCAGTTCCCAGAGCTGGGATTTTCCTCGTTTTATTAAAAATGGTTTGGGTTGGAAGCGCCCCCAGGGTGGGGAGGGCACGGTTTGGGGGTGGGATGTGATGGGGGTCCTGAATCCTGGGGAATCCTGGGGTATCCAGGGAATTTGTGACTCCCCTGATCCCGGGGAATCCCGGGGTATCCAGGGAATTTGTGACTCCCCTGATCCCGGGGTATCCAGGGAATTTGTGACTCCCCTGATCCCAGGGAATCCTGGGGTATCCAGGGAATTTGTGACTCCCCTAATCCCGAGGTATCCAGGGAATTTGTGACTCCCCTAATCCCGGGGTATCCAGGGAATTTGTGACTCCCCTGATCCCAGGGAATCCCGGGGTATCCAGGGAATTTGTGACTCCCCTGATCCCGAGGTATCCAGGGAATTTGTGACTCCCCTGATCCCGGGGTATCCAGGGAATTTGTGACTCGCTCAGGGGTGCTCAGCGAGTCCTGAATCCTGGAGTATCCCAAAGTGTCCAATGCCCTCAGGGGTGGTCAGAGGGATCCCAAATCCCTGGAGCATCCTGTGGTACCCAGACCCTTTGGAGATGTCCACGGGGGTCCCAAATCCCTGGAGCATCCCGTGGAATCCATGTTCCTCACCCAGTGCCTTTGTCCCCTTGTCAGACCCCTGGTGTCCCTGTGCCACCACCCCCAGACACGTCCCCACTCCCCCCGGGCCCAGGGATGGGTTCTGGGGATGGTCAGGGCCAGCTGTGAGCCCATGGGGTGTCCCCTCTGGGGTGAGGTGTCCCCTATTGGGGATGTCCCCTCTGGGGCTGGGATGTCCCCTCTGGGTTGTGATGTCCCCTCTTCGGGCTGGGATGTCCCCTCTGGAGCAGGGTGTCCCCTACTGAGGATGTCCCCTCTGGAGCAGGATGTCCCCTCTGGGGCTGGGATGTCCCCTCTGGAGCAGGATGTCCACTCTGGAGCAGGATGTCCCCTCTGGGGTGAGGTGTCCCCTATTGGGGATGTCCCCTCTGGAGCAGGGTGTCCCCTCTGGAGCAGGGTGTCCCCTCCAGGCTGGGATGTCCCCTCTGGAGCAGGGTGTCCCCTCTGGAGCAGGATGTCCCCTACTGAGGATGTCCCCTCTGGAGCAGGATGTCCCCTCTGGGCTGGAATGTCCCCTCTGGGCTGGGATGTCCCCTCTGGGCTGGAATGTCCCCTCTGGGCTGGGATGTCCCCTCTGGGCTGGGATGTCCCCTCTGGGCTGGAATGTCCCCTCTGGGCTGGAATGTCCCCCCTGGAGCAGGGTGTCCCCTCCAGGCTGGGATGTCCCCTCTGGGCTGGGATGTCCCCTCCAGGCTGGGATCCCGTGCCCTCAGCCCCCCGGGCCAGCACTTGTGTCCCCCCCGAGGGGTCCCCACGTTATTTATTGAGGGGAAGGGTCCGTGTCCCCTCCTGGCGGCGCTGCCCGGGCCGGGGGCGCTGTGGGTGCCACCAGGCCAGAGAGAAGCCGCCTTTCGCTGATTTTTATTTTGCTGCCGATCGTATTTTGTGTGTTTTGACCAATTCTGTTGTTTATGAGTCGGTTTTAGGCCTAAACCTTTAGACTTGAGAGTTTCTTGGTGTAAAGGAGGAAACCCCAAGGAAATAAAAGTGAGTGTACAGACTTTGGGGTCTTTTCCAGACTTTTCCTTCCTGTGCCTGTCGGGATGGGGATCATCCCCCCTGTGCCACCGCGCCGAGCTTGGGGACAGAAGCAGGAGGGTGAAGGTGGCGGCTGACGGGGACTCCCTGGGATTTGGGATCCTGAAGGTGGCTGCAGCACCCTGGGGACAAGGACACCACGCTCAGGGTGGCACCCACTGTTCCCCCAGAGGGGTTTGCACCCCGTTTTACCCCACAGAACATCACCCCTGATGTGCCAGCGTGGTGTCCCTGTTGTCCCCACCCTGAGCCGGTGCCCATCACAGCCCCCAGGGTGTCACCCTCAGAGTGGTGTCCCTGTTGTCCCCAGCCTGAGCCAGTGCCCATCACAGCCCCCCAGGGTGTCACCCTCACAGTGGTGTTCCCATTGTCCCCACCCAGGGCTGGTGCCTGTCACAGCTCCCAGGGTGTCACCCTCAGAGTGGTGTTCCCATTGTCCCCAGCCTGAGCCAGTGCCTGTCACAGCCCCCCAGGGTGTCACCCTCACAGTGGTGTCCCCGTTGTCCCCACTCAGGGCATCACCCAGTACCTGCTGTGGTACCCAAAACTCCCCCAGAGCATCGCCCTGGGCCCTGCTGCCCCCCTCACCTGGCCTCACCAGGGTGGCACCCCCTGTTCTCCACACCCAGGGCATCACTCTGGTACCCCCTGATCCCCACCCAGGCCACCCCCCTCACCCTGTTCCCCCAAATCCCACCCCCCTCACCCTGTTCCCCCAAATCCCATCCCCCTCATCCTGTTCCCCCAAATCCCATCCCTTCATTCCATCTCCCCCAAATCCCACCCCCGTCAGCCTGAGACCCCCAAATCCCATCCCCTCATCCCATTCACCCCCAAATCCCATCCCCTCATCCTGTTCCCCCAAATCCCATCCCTTCATTCCGTCTCCCCCAAATCCCACCCCCCTCATCCTGTTCCCCCAAATCCCATCCCTCTCAGCCCATTCCCCCCCAAATCCCATCCCTTCATCCCGTTCCCCCAAATCCCATCCCCCTCACCCTGTTCCCCCAAATCCCATCCCCCTCATCCTGTTCCCCTAAATCCCATCCCCCTCACCCTGTTCCCCCAAATCCCATCCCCCTCATCCTGTTCCCCTAAATCCCACCCCTCTCAGCCCATTCCCCCCTAAATCACATTCCCTTCATCCTGTTCCCCTCAATCCCACCCCCCTCACCCTGTTCCCCCTATTTCCCCAAATCCCCTTCCCATCAGCTCATTCCCCCAAATCCCATCCCCCTCAGCCTGAGGCCCCCAAATCCCATCCCCTCATTTCCATCTCCCCCAAATCCCATCCCCCTCATCCTGTTCCTCCAAATCCCATCCCTTCATTCCATCTCCCCCAAATCCCATCCCTTCATTCCATCTCCCCCAAATCCCACCCCTCTCATCCTGTTCCCCCAAATCCCATCCCTTCATTCCATCTCCCCCAAATCCCACCCCTCTCATCCTGTTTCCCCAAATCCCATCCCTTCATTCCATCTCCCCCAGATCCCACCCCCGTCACGCTGTCCCCATCACGGTCCCCCCTTTCCTCCCTGCCGGACCCACCACCCCGGCCGCCCCCTCCCCACCTCAGCGCTGTCCCCCTCCCCATAATCACCTGTGACAATGCCCTGGGAGGTGGCACCGGACCCTGGGGGGGACCTAATCCCCGAACCGGGGCTCCCCCAGCCCCTACAAAGCCGGGCCGGGCTGGGGGGAGCAGTGGGGACAAAATGATAACAGTTTGAGCTCAGTGAGGCTTTAAAGGATCGGGGAAATGCAACAGCCCGCAATTAGGGCCGAACAAAGCGCCGCTGCCCAGGTGTGGCGGCCGGAATTAACCACGGTGATTTGATTCTCTTCCCCTCCCGTTTCCTTCGGCCCCACAGCCTCGGCTCCTTGTTCCTGCAGGAATTCGAGACATTCTTGAAAGGAGAAGGCTTTGAGAAAGGAGCCGACTGGGTCCGGACCCTCCCTGCCCCCGCCGCCCCCTCCTCAATTTAGCCAAAGCTTCAAAGGTAGAGGAGTTCCCTTTGTGTGATCTCCGCTTTAATTTTTCCCCTGTCCCTTTTTCTTTCTTTTTTTTTTTTTTTTCTTCTCTCTTCTCCTTCCCAAGCCCTTCCTCTCTTTTCTTTCAGGGTTTTTCCCCTTCCTCCCCTCTCTTTCTTCTCGACCTCCCTGGATAGAAAGGGCTCGGAAGGGTGAGTCCTTTTTAATTATGGCTGGAGAAGGAGAGAGGAAAAAAACCCTCGCGCTGTTTCTTTCTTGCTTTTTGAGGTGAGACCTGGGGCGGGGGGCGGAGGTGGGGACAGGAATGTCCTCTGTGCAGAAAGTGCACTGGAGGGTGTCTGCTCCCAGCCTTTCCCAGGGGCTGGGGATGCCCTGGGGGGTCCGAGGGGGCCGTGCGGGCACCGGGGGCGCCTCCGCAGAGCCCCTGCGGCCTCAGAGGCGCTGGGTACCCCAAACCATTGCTGCCACCCCAAAATATCACTGCCACCCCAAACCATCACACCCCAAACCATCACACCCCAAACCATCACTGCCACCCCAAACCATCGCTGCCACCCCAAACCATCACTGCCACCCCAAACCATCACACCCCAAACCATCACAGCCACCCCAAACCATCGCTGCCACCCCAAACCATCGCTGCCACCCCAAACCATCACTGCCACCCCAAACCATCACTGCCACCCCAAACCATCACTGCCACCCCAAACCATCACACCCCAAACCATCACTGCCACCCCAAACCATCACACCCCAAACCATCACTGCAACCCCAAACCATCACACCCCAAACCATCACTGCCACCCCAAACCATCACTGCAACCCCAAACCATCACACCCCAAACCATCACAGCCACCCCAAACCATCGCTGCAACCCCAAAATATCACTGCCCCCCCAAACCATCACAGCCACCCCAAACCATCACAGCCACCCCAAACCATCGCTGCAACCCCAAACCATCACAGCCACCCCAAACCATCACAGCCACCCCAAACCATCACTGCAACCCCAAACCATCACTGCAACCCCAAACCATCACTGCAACCCCAAACCATCACTGCAACCCCAAACCATCACACCCCAAACCATCACAGCAACCCCAAACCATCACACCCCAAACCATCACTGCCACCCCAAACCATCGCTGCCACCCCAAACCATCACACCCCAAACCATCACTGCAACCCCAAACCATCACAGCCACCCCAAACCATCACACCCCAAACCATCACTGCCACCCCAAACCATCACACCCCAAACCATCACTGCAACCCCAAACCATCACACCCCAAACCATCACTGCCATCCCAAACCATCACTGCCACCCCAAACCATCACACCCCAAACCATCACAGCCACCCCAAACCATCACAGCCACCCCAAACCATCACAGCCACCCCAAACCATCGCTGCCACCCCAAACCATCACAGCCACCCCAAACCATCACAGCCACCCCAAACCATCGCTGCCACCCCAAACCATCACAGCCATCCCAAACCATCACAGCCACCCCAAACCATCACAGCCACCCCAAACCATCACAGCCACCCCAAACCATCACTGCCACCCCAAACCATCACAGCCACCCCAAACCATCGCTGCAACCCCAAACCATCACAGCCACCCCAAACCATCACTGCCACCCCAAACCATCACAGCCACCCCAAACCATCACTGCCACCCCAAACCATCACTGCCACCCCAAACCATCACTGCCACCCCAAACCATCACTGCAACCCCAAACCATCACTGCCACCCCAAACCATCACTGCAACCCCAAACCATCACTGCCACCCCAAACCATCACTGCAACCCCAAACCATCACACCCCAAACCATCGCAGCCACCCCAAACCCAGCTCTCCTTGCCCTTGGTTCTCGACAGAGGGGTCCCCTCGGAGGGGGATGAGCTGGCCCGGGGGTGACAGGACTGGTGTCCCCTGGGGCTGTCACCCTGGGGATGTCCCCTGGGGGTGTCCGGGTGCCCTCGCAGCGTGGAGGTCACCGGGCTCCTCTGGGTGTCACCCCCGAGCCCTGCAGGGAGGCCCTGGGGGCTTTTTGGGGTCAGGCAGGTGCTGCACAGAGGGGGAGCAGGGGTTGTGTCCCCCTGGGAATGCGGGAATGCTCCTTAGCCCCATCCCGCAGGGTGGGGAGACCGAGGGGTGCTCCTGCACTTCCTCCATCCCTCAGTGAATCCAGAGGATGCTCCTGCACTTCATCCATCCTTCCCTAAATCCAGATTGTCCTGCACTTCCTCCATCCCTCAGTAAATCCAAAGGATGCTCCTGCCCCCTCCTCCCTCCCTCCCCAAATCGAGGATTGTCCTGCACATCCTCCATCCCTTCCTAAACCCCGATTCTCCTGCCCTCCCTCCATCCCTCTCCGATCCCGGGGGCTGCTCCTGCCCACCCTCCATCCCTCTCCGATCCCGGGGGCTGCTCCTGCCCTCCCTCCATCCCTCTCCGATCCCGGGGGCTGCTCCTGCCCACCCTCCGCGCTCCATCCCGGGCGCCTGCGGCGGGAGGCGGTCGCTGTGGCAACGTGCGTGCGGCGCAGGGGAGGGGATGCTGGGCTCGGGGATGGCTCCCGGCGGACACGCAGCGCTGCCCGCGGCGGGCCATGGGCTCCCCTGAAGGTAGGGCCCGATCCCCCTGCCCCACACCCCGCGCCCCCCAGCACCCCCTCGGGGCTCCGGCTTTGACAAGGGGCGACCGAGCGGGGCCGGGGCTCTGGCGAGCGTGGCCGGGCTTGGCTTTGAGTGCGTGCATGAGCGGGTTGGAGCCGGATCGGGGCGTCCCCAAACTCCTCCCGCCGTCCCCGCGGGCACCGCGGCGCGCTGGGCCGGGAGGCCGAGCCTCGCCGGGTGCCACGGCCGGGTCAGGCACCCGAGCAGCCCCGGGCGCAGGTGGCGGCCGCCGAGCAGCCGCTGCGATCGTCTTCATGCTTGAGAAACTGGGTTAGAGGCGGGGGGGAGGCGGCCGCAGCCTCGATTATTCACGGGCACGGCCCCGGGGGGCGGCTGGGGCCGGCGGAGCCCCCTCGGCGCGGCGGAGCCCAGGCCGGGATGCTCCAGCGAGCCGGGCTGGCCCTGGCGTCAGGGAACACGAGTGTGAATCCCCTGGGGGTGGATCCCCGCCAGGTGCTCACCTCTGGGCCTGTAGCCCCCCAGATGTGCGGCCCCGGGTTTGTTCCTGCCCAGATGTGCGGCCCCGGGTTTGTTCCTGCCCAGATGTGCGGCCCCGGGTGTGCTCCCCCCCAGATGTGCGGCCCCGGGTGTGCTCCCCCCCAGATGTGCGGCCCCGGGTTTGTTCCTGCCCAGATGTGCGGCCCCGGGTGTGTTCCTGCCCAGATGTGCGGCCCCGGGTGTGTTCCTGCCCAGATGTGCGGCCCCGGGTGTGCTCCCGCCCAGATGTGCGGCCCCGGGTGTGCTCCCCCCCCAGATGTGCGGCCCCGGGTGTGTTCCTGCCCAGATGTGCGGCCCCGGGTGTGCTCCTGCCCATCCCTGGACGCTGCGTCCCCCCGCGTGTCCGTGCCCCTCCAGATGTGCTCCCCTGAGCGCGCACCCGCCCCAGATGTGCACCCAGAGGGGTCCAGCAGCCCTTTCCTGAGCCGGGTGCGGGGAAACAGAGGCAGCAAGGAGCAGGAGCAGCGAGGAGGAGCCCCGGGAAGGGAGCTGCTGTCACCAGGCAGCGCTCCCACACAGAGCCGGGAATAGACTCCGGATCCCGGCGCTGCGGCACCAACGCAGCCCCGCCGCCCCCGGCGGGGTCCGGCCGCGGCTCCGCTGCCGTGCGGGGATGCGGGATCCCGTTCCGAGCGGCTCCGGAGGGATGGAGGTGCCGCAGCCTCCCTGCCCTGCCCTGCCCAGCCCTTCCCCCGGCCCGGGGCTGGACCGCGACCCCCAGGGCGTGGGGTGCTTGGGATGCGGGGGACATCAGCTCTCCCCGCCAGAGCCCAACGCTCCATTTTGGCAGATTCCCAGCCCCTCCCAGCCTTCCCTGGGCTGCGCTGGCCCCGCGGATGGAAATTCCCGCTGGATTTCCCCTCCCAGGGCAGCGAGGGGTGGGTGCGGCGCCCCCAGACCCAGCCTGGGGGTCGGGTTGGGCAGGAGGTGCCCCCCACTCGCTGCCGCAGCCCCCTGAGGTGCTCAGCCCCCACCCCGAGAGGGGCTGGGAGCTGCCCAAACCCCTCCGAGGAGCTGCGGGGGGGAGCGGGGACTGCCGCGCCCGATGGCCGGCGGGGGCTGGGGGTGTGCTGGGGGTCCGGGCTGGCCCTGGCAGCGGCTCAGGCCGGGTTATTCCCGTTTTCATCCCTCTTTGTGCCGGGGAAGCGGGAGGAGCGGCAGCCAATACTGCTTCGTCATGATGCCGGCTAATTCTCCTCTTGTTGGGAAAGGGACCGAGGCGGCAGCGAGCTGGGGAGAGGCACCCACGCGGCCACCACCCCCCCCGGGCAGCCACGCACTCCTCCACCCTCCCAGCCAGCGCTCCACGCAGCCTCCCCCGCACGCCCGCCCGCCCAGCCGCGGTTATCGGGGCTGGCGGGGGCAGATAGAGGCTCGCTCGCCCTCTCGCCCGCCCGCTCGCCCGCCCGCGCCCCCCTGTCACGCTCTCGGATGCGCCGCAGCCGCCGTAGCCCCGGGAGCCCAGGCGCGAATCGGTGGCCGGGCGAGCGGAGCAAGCGCAGGGCAGCCCCCCGCAGCCCCCCGCGGGCGCAGGGATGCGCTGCCCCCGGCCTTAGGTGAGTGCGCGGCCGCGGGGCTCGGCTGGGGACACGGCTGGGGACACGGCTGGGGACAGGACACGGCTGGGGACACGGCTGGGGACACGGCTGGGGACACGGCTGGGAGGCACAGGCCGCCGGGGAGGAGCGGGAGGGCCGGTTCGCGGCGGCCGCTTTTCCTTTTCCCGTCGCTTTTCGGTGCCGCCGCTGGCGGGGGGAGCTGGGAGGGGGCTCGGGGGTGCCCCACATTTTGTCCCCCACCTTGTCCGGCGCTGCTGCCGTTGTTGGGGGGCCGCGGGGATGGGAAGGGCGGGGACCCGAGGAGGGGGACGCAGGGACGGCGGCTCCAGGGCTGAGCCCTCCCCGAGTCCCCCCCGCGGCATCGCAGCGCTCCCAGCGCCCCCCAGCCCGGAACACCCCTGTCCCCCTTCCCTGGGAACGCTGGATTTGGATTTGGATTCGCGGATCCCAAGGGAGGAGGCCGGGACGGCTCAGCCCTTCCCAGCCGCACCTGCGGAGTGAATTTGTGGGGTCTCAGCGCTGTTGCTGGGGGGGCGCCCCCCAATCCTCCCCCTCCCTGAAGGGTTTGATGCTCCCCGGCTGTGGCGGTGGCGGTTTTGCAGCGGACACGGAATTTTGGAGCACCCCAACCCCCCCCTGGCAAAGCCCTGTGGGGCCAAATTCCCATTCCCCCACAGCCATGGAGCGTCGGGGGCTGATTTAGAGGGAGAATTGGGGGCGCAAAGCGCGTTCCCCCCTCTCTTGGCCGTGGATGGAGCCGTCTCCGGGGGGGTTTCAGCTCCGGGCTGTGGCCGGGCAGGGTGGGTGGCCAGGCTGGGCCAGTTCCAGCCTCTCCCAGGCAAACCTGGGCCAGCCTCCGCCCGCTCGGGACCCCCCGGCCAGTCCCGGGTGTCCTGTGGGGTGCGAGCCTCGCTGCGCTGGCCCCATGAGCGGAATTGGGGTGCCCGGGCCCCCCCACCCCGGGGTACCCAACGCCGTGGGGGCTCATCCCAGGGCTGGCAGAACCGGGTGTGTCTGGGGGGGCACGGGGACACCCCCAAACCCCCAGCGGGAGCCCCGGGGGGCGCGGCCTCCTCACACATCCCCAGCGGGTCCCTCCGCGTGCGGGATGAGCAGGCTAATCCCGCTTTAATCCCAGATTAGGAGCCACGTGAGGCGCGGCCCAGAGCGGGCTGCGGGGTGGCCATCGGGGCAGGGGGGCCGGGAAAAGACCCCCTACAACCCCCCCACAACCCCCCGGAGAGTTTTGGGGTTCAGGCCGCGTCTCCCCCCTGTAAACCTGAGGGGCTCGGAGCCTCCTGGCAGGGCTGGGGGCAGCTGCGCTGGCCCAGATTCCACGGATGGGAGGAACCGGCGAGGTGGAAATGCCTCCTTCACCTCCATCCGCTCTGGGATGCGGTGGGAGGATTGTTCCTACTCCCCCCACTCCCCATCCACCTCCCATCCCGGGAAACTGAGGCACGGAGCATCCCTGCGCCCTCGGCAGGATGCACCGTCCATCGCAGCCGTGGAAAAACGCCCGGGGCTGGCAGCTGGTGGCTTTTAAGGCCACCGAGGTCCCCGGGCAGGACGCGGCGGCTCGGAAGCGATGGGCTGTCAATAGCCCCGGGGAGCGGAACAAACAGGACAAAGGAGGAACCGGACACCGGCGATCCGCGACTCGGGGACCCGCGTGCTCCCCGGGGCTGTCGCTGTCGCGATCAAGTTGCCGGTGGGGCCCCGCGTGTGGCGGTGCCTCGGTTTCCCCGGTGAGCGGGGAGGATGCTCCGGGCCTGGCCTGCGCTGTTTGGAGCTTGTGGTGGGAGGAGGAGGAGCAGGAGGAGGAGGAGGCCGGGGCTGGGCTGGGCTGGGCTGGGCTGGGAACACCGGACACCGTTCCCAGGGCTGGCGGGAACCTTCTGTTCGGGGAACTTGTGACCCCGGGTGTCCCCCCGCCTTTCACTGCTGGCTGCGAGCCGCGCCAGCCGCGCCACAGTTCGGGCAGGGAAGGGAGGCTGAGGAGGAGAGCGGTGGGAGGAAGGCTGGGGTCCCCTCCCGCTCCCCCCCGGGCGGTGCCGGGGGGGTTCTCACGGCCTGGCCCCTGGCCCGGGGCCGGGCACTGATGGCTTTGGCGGCTGCGAAAAGTCAAATCCGGATTTCCTCGGGGTGGGGAGGAGGGAACCGGCCTCTTCCTGGCCCCACCGGCACGGGGGGGGCACCGGCACCCCTGAATCCCGGTGAGCCCCGCACGTGTCCTGTCCATCCATCCATCCATCCATCCATCCATCCATCCATCCATCCATCCTCCATCTCTCTCCCTCTTCCCACGCTTCCTGCCCGGCTCTTTTCCTTCCCCGCGCCGTGGGTCCCCCTCAGCATCGCCCCGAGAGTGGGACCCGCTGCTTTCCCCGCTCCTGTCCTCGCTCCCCCTCGCCCTCTCGGCCAGGAAAATCCCAAACACGCCGAGCCGCCCTTATCTGGGCCCACGCGGGGACCTGGCCGCGGAGCCGCGGGGAGATTGGAGGTTGCCATGGGGAACGCGGCTGCCATCGGGGCGGTGGCTCCCTGCCTGAGCCTGATAAGCTGTCCCCGCGTCCCCAGAGCTCGGGGAGGGGCGGGGGGGGACCGTGACCGAGCTGCTTGCGCAGCCCTCGCCGGTTTTGTGGCGTCTCTCCGCACCCCCGGCTCGGGTTTGTTTTCCTTCCCGGCCGGCCCCGCACCCACCCTCCCGCCGCTGCCGTTCTCCGCCATCGCATCCATCTGCTCGCTGTCACCGCGTCCCCGCCGGGGTCCCGAGGCGCGGGGCAAGGCTGGCTCCGGCCCTGGAAAGTGTGAGCTCAGGGCTGTGCCCTCCCGGACAATGTCACCCTTGTGCCGAGCCCGTCCCAGCCGTGCGCCCCCCGGGAGGGCGGGGAGGTGCTGGCGGTGGGGCTCAGAGCGTTAAACCCCGTCCCGGTGACAAATCTGGGGGTCCTTTGTGGTCGGGGGGGGCTCAAGGGAGAGGACACGGAGCTCTCTGCTCCAGGATGCTCCCGGATTTCTCCGATCCGCTCCTGCTCCATCTCTGCGTCCCTCGGGAGCGAGTTCTGTGCTCTGGGGACCCGCGGGGCTGGGGGACAGCGGGGTCGGTGTCCCCAGAGGCGCTGGCACCCCCTCACCCCCCGAGGGCTCGGGGCTCCCCGCGCCGGCACCGCCACGAGCTTTTCCCTCCTGAAAGGAGAAGTTTGGAGGAGAATGGGGAATTTTCCCCTTTGTGTGCGGCTTTGTGGGTTGAGAGCGCTCCAGGCCCGGGGGCTGTGGGGGGCCGAGCCCGTCCCGCTGTCGCTGGAGCCTTCTCGAGGCCGCGGGACAAAAGGGCGTCAGCGCCGCGGCTCCGCTCGCCAGCACCGTCAGCAGCCCCCGGGCAGCGGCAGCGGGCACGGGGGACCGCGGGGACAGCGTGGGGACGAGCGGTGGCTTCACCAGTGCCCTCCGTGCTGTCCTTGCAGAGGGAAGATCGGAGCCCCAGCGCGGTGGCGGAGCCCAGGGGGATGTGGAGGCACAGAGGTGAGCGGGGGTCCCCGCCCGGGGAGGGGGGACAGTGACACCTCGATATTGGGCAGCGGGGACCTGCGAGCCTCGCGCCACCCCAGTGCCCGGAGTGGGGGGGGTTCGGGGGTCCGTGCCGGGAGGGCGGTGGGAGAGGGGACCCCCAGGCCGGGGGGGCTCTGTGCCCACCCTGGCGGTGCCCAAAGCCCGCTGTGCCCGCAGGACCCTGTGACTGACACAGCCCCGCCAGGCGCAGCTGAATGGAAAGACTGCAGAAGGTAAAGGGGGGCTGGGGGAGGGGGCTGGGGGTCCCGAAAAGGTGTTGGGGGTCCGGGAAGGGTATTGGGGGTCCGGGAGGGTGCTGGGGGTCTGGAGAGGGTTCTGGGGGTCCCGAAAAAGTGTCGGGGGTCAGGGGAGGGTATTGGGGGTTCGGGGAGGGTGTTGGGGGTTCGGGAAAGGTGTTGGGGTACCGAACAAGTTTCTGGGGGTCCAGGAAAGGGTGGTGGGATACAGAACAGGGTGCTGGGGGTCCAGAGAAGGGTCTGGAGCCCCAGGGAAGGGTGCTGGGGGTCCGGGAAAAGTTCTGGGAGTACAGAACAAGGTGCTGGGGGTCCGGGAATGTGCTGGGGGTCCAGGAATGTGCTGGGGGTCCGGGGAAGGTGTTGGGGGTCCGGAAGGGTGTTTGGGGTCCGGGGACGGTGTTGGGGGTCCGGGGAGGGTGTTTGGGGTCCGTGGGGGGGTTGTTGGGGGTCCAGGGAAAACGCTGGGGGGTGCTGGGGGTCCTGGCAGGGTGTGGGACAATGGGGAGCTCTGCAGAGAGGGCACACGGGGCTGGTGGCCAAGGGCTGGGGCAGTCATGGGCTGCTGTCAGCAGGACCCTGCCTTCCTCCTCCTCCTCCTCCTCCTCCAGCCCGGCCTGGCAGCACCATCTAGTGGCAGCGTGTCCTGGCCGAGCCGCTGTCACCTCCCGGCTGTGCCCCGCCCGCCCGGGGATCCTGGGATCCACAGGGGTGTCCCCTGCCCCCCCCGCCATGCCCCGAGTCCCTTCCTGGGCTAAAATCTCCCTTTTTCCGTCCAGCAGCCACTGACCTCCCCTGGGAGCGTCTGTTCTTCCCGCGGATCCAGCGTTCCCGGATCTCCCTCCAGCATCGTGGTAAGAATCCATTCCCACCTTCCCACCGCATCCCTCAATCCCCGGGATCGGGACGTGCCCCTCTCCACCCCTCTGGCGCTCCCCATTCCCAAAAATCCCCTTCTGGCCCCAAATGAGGGCGTTTTCTCTTCCTCCCAGGCCAAAATGGACAACGAGGTCCTGGGCTACAAGGACCTGGCTGCCATCCCCAAGGACAAAGCGATCCTGGACATCGAACGCCCCGACCTGATGATCTACGAACCTCATTTCACCTACTCGCTCATGGAGCACGTGGAGCTGCCCCGGAGCCGGGAGGTGAAGGGACATTCCCTGTTTTTTTAGGGGAGAATCCTACCTGGATAGAAGAATCACTGAGCTGGGGCTGCTGGAAAAAAAAAAATCCCAGCATAAAAATACTTAAAATTCATTAAGATTCGTGCTAATTCATAGCACAGCTCATGAAGGTTATTAAAATGGTTAAAATTCATTTTGAAAATATTAACATTAATGAAATCCTTGCCTTCTGCAGCGCTCCCTGTCTCCCAAATCCATGTCTCCTCCTCCGTCTCCGGAGGTGAGTACCGGGCTGGGGGAGGAGGGGGCGATGCTGAATTGAGGAGGGGTCTCGCTGATCCCCGATCCCGTTTTCCCGCAGGTTATCCGGGAGTGGCTGGAGAGCCGCCCCCCCAGCAGCACCCCGCTGCCCCCCTCGCGCCAGGGCACCGCCCCAACCCGCAGCAGCGTCCAGCACTTCCACCGACCCGGTAACGCCCCCCGGCCCCAAAGCGGGACCCCCAGAGCCGCCTGACACCCCCAGAGTGTCCTGGAGCCTCTTCCCAACCCCACAAACACCCACTCCCAACCCCATGAGCTTCCAGCCCCACAAACTCCCATTCCCAGCCCCACAAACTCCCAATCCCAACCCCATGAGCTTCCAGCCCCACAAACTCCCAATCCCAACCCCACAAACTCCCAATCCCAACCCCACAAACTCCCAATCCCAACCCCATGAGCTTCCAGCCCCACAAACTCCCAATCCCAGCCCCACAAACTCCCAATCCCAACCCCACAAACTCCCATTCCCAACCCCACAAACACCCACTCCCAACCCCATGAGCTTCCAGCCCCACAAACTTCCATTCCCAGCCCCACAAACTCCCATTCCCAACCCCACGAGCTCCCAATCCCAACCCCACAAGCTCCCATTCCCAACCCCACAAACTCCCATTCCCAACCCCACAAGCTCCCATTCCCAACCCCATAAACTCCCAGCCCCAATCCCACAAACTCCCACTCCCAACCCCACAAACTCCCACTCCCAACCCCACAAACACCCACTCCCAACCCCATGAGCTTCCAACCCCACAAACTCCCATTCCCAACCCCACAAACTCCCAATCCCAACCCCATGAGCTTCCAACCCCACAAACTCCCAATTCCAACCCCACAAACTTCCATTCCCAACCCCACAAACACCCACTCCCAACCCCATGAGCTTCCAGCCCCACAAACTCCCATTCCCAGCCCCACAAACTCCCATTCCCAACCCCACAAACTCCCAATCCCAACCCCATGAGCTTCCAGCCCCACAAACTTCCATTCCCAACCCCACAAACTCCCATTCCCAACCCCACAAACTCCCAATCCCAATCCCACAAACTCCCAACCCCAACCCCATGAGCTTCCAGCCCCACAAACTTCGATTCTCAATCCCACAAGCTTCCATTCCCAATCCCACAAACTCCCATTCCCAGTCCCATAGGCTCCCAATCCCACAAGCTCCCAACCCAACAAACTCCCACTCCCAACCCCACAAACTCCCATTCCCAACCCCAAACCCGTTTTTATCTCCAGAGACCGACACGACAGAGCTCAACATTTACAAGAAGCCCCCGATCTACCGGCAGAAAGGTGAGTGTGAAGAGGGGGATCTATCCCATGGGATGGGTTATCCCGGGATTCTGTCTCACCCCCCCGTGTCCCCCAGACCACCATTCCAGTGCCCACCACGGCAAGCACCTCATAGAGGATTTGATCATCGAATCCTCCAAATTCCCGGCGGCGCAGCCCCCGGATCCCAACCAGCCCGCCAAGATCGAGACCGACTACTGGCCCTGCCCGCCCTCGCTGGCCGTCGTGGGTAGGTGGGAACTGCGGCTTTTCCCTCCTGGACACCCCAGGGAAGGCTGGGAATAGCGGGAACATTCCCATTTTTCCCGCAGAGACGGAGTGGAGGAGGCGGATGGCATCCAAGAGAGGCGAGGAGGAGGATGAGGATCTGACGGAGGAGATGAAGAACCTGCGGGAGCTCCAGCGGCAGGAGCTGAGCAAGGTCGGGGCCGGGCGGCAGCTCGGGAGGGGCTGGGGAGGCGCTGGCACCGATCCCAACTTGTGTCCCCTCGTCCCCAAGGTCACCTCCAACCTCGGGAAGCTGATCCTGAAGGAGGAGATGGAGAAGTCTCTCCCGATCCGCAGGAAAACTCGCTCGCTGCCAGACCGGACACCTTTTCACACGTGTGAGTGGGACGGTTGTCCCTGAATGTCAGCCCTGTCTTTCCTCACCTCTGGCTGTCTGTACCCCCCTCTGTCCCCCAAATCCTGCCTGAGCCTTCCAAATCCTGCCTGAACCTCCCAAATCCCACCTGTGCCTCCCAAATCCCACCTGAACCTCCCAAATCCCACCTGAACCTCCCAAATCCCACCTGAACCTCCCAAATCCCGCCTGAACCTCCCAAATCCCACCTGTGCTTCCCAAATCCCACCTGAACCTCCCAAATCCCGCCTGAACCTCCCAAATCCCACCTGAACCTCCCAAATCCCACCTGAACCTCCCAAATCCCGCCTGAACCTCCCAAATCCTTCCTGAACCTCCCAAATCCTGCCTGAACCTCCCAAATCCCGCCTGAACCTCCCAAATCCCACCTGAACCTCCCAAATCCTGCCTGAACCTCCCAAATCCTGCCTGAACCTCCCAAATCCCACCTGAACCTCCCAAATCCCACCTTTGCCTCCCAAATCCCACCTGAACCTCCCAAATCCTGCCTGAAACTCCCAAATCCCACCTGAACCTCCCAAATCCCACCTGAACCTCCCAAATCCTGCCTGAACCTCCCAAATCCCACCTGAACCTCCCAAATCCTGCCTGAACCTCCCAAATCCCACCTGAACCTCCCAAATCCTGCCTGAACCTCCCAAATCCCACCTGAACCTCCCAAATCCCGCCTGAACCTCCCAAATCCTGCCTGAACCTCCCAAATCCCGCCTGAACCTCCCAAATCCCGCCTGAACCTCCCAAATCCCACCTGAACCTCCCAAATCCCACCTGAACCGCCCAAATCCTGCCTGAACGTCCCAAATCCTGCCTGAACCTCCCAAATCCCACCTTTGCTTCCCAAATCCCACCTGTGCCTCCCAAATCCTGCCTGAACCTCCCAAATTCCATCTGTGCCTCCTAAATCCCACCTGAACCTCCCAAATCCCGCCTGAACCTCCCAAATCCCACCTGAACCTCCCAAATCCTGCCTGCTCCTCCCAAATCCCACCTGAACCTCCCAAATTCCATCTGTGCCTCCCAAATCCCACCTGAACCTCCCAAATCCCACCTGTGCTTCCCAAATCCCACCTGAACCTCCCAAATCCCGCCTGAACCTCCCAAATCCCACCTGAACCTCCCAAATCTCACCTGAACCTCCCAAATTCCATCTGTGCCTCCCAAATCCTGCCTGAACCTCCCAAATCCCGCCTGAGCCTCCCAAATCCTGCCTGAACCTCCCAAATTCCATCTGTACATCCCAAGTCCTGCCTGCACCTCCTAAACCCCGCCTGCACCCCTGTCTAAAGGTCCTAGTCCATCCCTGATGGTCCCAGTTCATCCCAGTCCACCCCTGCCCATCCCTGTCCATCTCCAGAGGTCCCCAAAGGTCCCTAAAAGACCCCAAAGGTCCCCAAAGGACCCCAAAGGTCCCTGTCGCTCCCTGATGGTCTCTGCCTCTCTCCCAGCCCTCCACACGAGCTCCAAGAGCTCCTCCCTCCCCGCCTCCGGCCGGAGCACCCTCACCCGGGTAAGTGTGTGCCAGCTGTCCCCCCACCCTGCCGGGGTCACCCCGCCCTGCCCCGGGGTTTGGGGTCACCCCTGCGACCCTGTCCCTGTCCCCCCACCCTGCCGGGGTCACCCCACCCTGCCCCGGGGTTTGGGGTCACCCCCATCACCCTGTCCCTGTCCCCCACCCTGCCGGGGTCACCCCCACCCTGCCCCGGGGTTTGGGGTCACCCCTGCGACCCTGTCCCTGTCCCCCCACCCTGCCGGGGTCACCCCACCCTGCCCCGGGGTTTGGGGTCACCCCCATCACCCTGTCCCTGTCCCCCCACCCTGCCGGGGTCACCCCACCCTGCCCCGGGGTTTGGGGTTACCCCATGACCCTGTCCCTGTCCCCCAACCCTGCCCCGGGGTTTGGGGTCACCCCCATCACCCTGTCCCTGTCCCCCCACCCTGCCGGGGTCACCCCACCCTGCCCCAGGGTTTGGGGTTACCCCATGACCCTGTCCCTGTCCCCCAACCCTGCCCCGGGGTTTGGGGTCACCCCTGTGACCCTGTCCCTGTCCCCCCACCCTGCCGGGGTCACCCCACCCTGCCCCGGGGTTTGGGGTCACCCCTGTGACCTCGTCCTGTCCCCCTGCAGCTGCAGTCGGCGGAGTTCGGCTCGGCAGGGAGCGAGAAGAGCAGTCCTGGTGAGGCTCAGGGCATGGAATGGGGGGATCCCGGGAATGTGGGGGGGCCCCCGGAAGGTGGGGGGATCCCGGGGATCTGGGGGTGTCCCAGGGGATGTTACTGAGAATGTGGGGGTGTCCCGGGAATGTGGGGGTGTCCCGGGAATGTGGGGGGGTCCTGGGGATGCGGGAGGGTTCTGGGGGATGTGGGAGTATCCCTGGAGGATGTGGGGGTGTTCTGGGGGGATGTCCCCGGGAATGTGGGGAGTTCCTGGGGATCTGGGGGTGTCCCTGGAATGTGGAGGTGTCCTGGAAAATGGCATGTCCTGCAGGGATCTGGGAGTGTTTTGGGGGATGGGGGGGTGATCCCGGGAATGTGGGGGGGTCCCTGAGACTGTGGGGGGGTCCCTGGGAGTGTGGGGGTGTCCTGGAAGGATATGGGGATACCCTGGAGATGTGGAGGTGTCCCAGGGGATGTCCCCAGGAATTTGAGGGTGTTCTGAAAGATGTGGGGGTGTCCTGGGAGTTTCCTGGGGCTGGGAGGGGCGGGATGAGGCCGGGCCCGGCAGGAATTTGGGGAGGGGGAGCACAGCGGGGTCCCCAGGCTGAGCCTCGCTCCTCTCCTTGCCCAGCCCTGCAGGTAAGAGCTCACCTGGCTGCGGACGCCGCGACCCAGCGAGAGGGTGACGTACAGGGGAGGGGGACACGGGCACCGGGGCCAGCCCTGGCACGGTCCCTGGGGCTGGGAGGGGGGTTCTGGAGCCCCTCACCAAGGGGGGAATCCTCCCTTTGGGGGGGCCGGGCTGAGCCCAGGCTTTGCCCCCCCAGAACGGCCAGCGCGGGCGCATGGACAGAGGGAACTCCCTGCCCAGCATGTTGGAGCAGAAGGTGAGCGGGGCTGGGGGGCTCACGCGGCCTTGCTGAGGCTCATGAGAGGTCGAGGGGGCTTTGATGGGGTCTGGGGGGGGTCTCACAGCCCCGTGCCCCCTCCCCTTTCCCAGATCTACCCCTATGAGATGCTGATGGTGACGAACCGAGGCCGAGTGAAGCTCCCGCCCGGCGTGGACAGGACCAGGCTGGAGGTGGGGGTTGTGTGAGGCTCAGGGAGCTCCGGGGGGGCTCCGTGCACTCTGTCACCGCCCTCTGTCCCCTCCCTGCAGCGACACCTGTCCCCCGAGGACTTCCTGAAGGTGTTCGAGATGTCTCCGGAGGAGTTCAGCAAGCTGGCCCTGTGGAAGCGCAACGAGCTGAAGAAGAAAGCCTTCCTCTTCTGAGCTCTCCTCGGCCCCAGCTCAGTCCGTGTCGCGCCGTGTAACCGCTTTAGGGCTCTCAGCCGGTTTTTATTGGGGTCTCCCCCCATTTCCCCGCGCCCCCAGCCCCCCAGATCTGCCCCCCAGATCTGCCCCCCGGCTCGTTCCTCCTGCAGGGAGCGGGGCTGGGGGGCTCGAGCCCGCCTGGCCGGGGGTGACGGGGCTGGGGCAGCCCCCGCCCCGCAGCAGGCACGGTTCAGCCAGGACGGGAGCTTTGGGGGGGTCTCTGGGCTTTGTGCCCCCCCTTTCCCCCCTGGAACGTGCCTGGCTCCACTGTGGGGGCACCGGGGGGTGTTCCCTCCTCCCTGGGGGTCCGCTGCCCCCAGCCCCCCACCCCGGGGCGCTCCTGTGCCCCCCAAGCTGCCCCTGTCCCCCACCCTGAGGCTTGGGAAGAGCCTGGGGGCCGACACTGCCAGAGCCAAATCCCACCCTACCCCCCCGCAGCCCCCCAGGTCTGTCCCCACCCTCAGTCCCGCTCCCTCCTGTGCCAGGTGCTGCAGCGAGGAGCCCAAGGACACTGCCAACCCCCCCAGCCCCGGGCTGGGCAGAGGGGCAGGGGGAGCACCCTGGGGCTGGGCAGGGGGTGGCGAGGTTGGGGTGGGGGGTCCCTGGGGCAGCTCCTGGTGCATTTCCAGCTGCGGATGTGGGGGGATGCGCTGGGGGGTGCGGGGGGGCGCTGGGGCGATGATTTGGGGGTACAGGAGGGCACTGAACTGGGATGTTGAACTGGGATGTTGAACTGGGATGATGAACTGGGGCGATGGATTTGGAACAGGGCACGGCTCTGTGGGCACCGCGGCCACTCACTGGGGCCTGGGCACTGTCCCTGTCCTGGGGCTGGGCACTGTCCCCTCCCCTCTCGGGGCTGGGCACTGTCCCTGTCCCCTCCCAGGCCTGAGCACTGTCCCTGTCCCCTCCCGGGGCTGGGCACTGTCCCTGTTCCTGTCCTGGGGCTGGGCACTGTCCCTGTCCCGGGGCTGGGCACTGTCCCTGTCCCCTCCCAGGGCTGAGCACTGTCCCTGTCCTGGGGCTGGGCACTGTGTCTGCCCCCTCCCGGGGCTGGGAACTGTCCCCACCCCTCCTGGGGCTGGGCACTGTCCCTGTCCCCTCCAAGGGCTGGGCACTGTCCCTGTCCCCTCCAAAGGCTGGGCACTGTCCCTGTTCCTGTCCCGGGGCTGGGCACTGTCCCTGTCCCCTCCAAGGGCTGGGCACTATCCCTGTCCCTGTCCCCTCCCGGGGCTGGGCACTGTCCCTGTCCCCTCCAAGGGCTGGGCACTGTCCCCTCCCCTCCCGGGGCTGGGCACTGTCCCTGTCCCCTCCCGGGGCTGGGCACTGTCCCTGTCCCTGTCCCCTCCCGGGGCTGGGCACTGTCCCTGTTCCTGTCCCGGGGCTGGGCACTGTCCCTGTCCCCTCCCGGGGCTGGGCACTGTCCCTGTCCCCTCCCGGGGCTGGGCACTGTCCCTGTCCCTGTCCCCTCCCGGGGCTGGGCACTGTCCCTGTCCCGGGGCTGGGCACTGTCCCTGTCCCTGTCCCGGGGCTGGGCACTGTCCCTGTCCCCTCCCGGGGCTGGGCACTGTCCCCTCCCGGGGCTGGGCACTGTCCCCTCCCGGGGCTGGGCACTGTCCCTGTCCCTGTCCTGGGGCTGGGCACTGTCCCTGTCCCTGTCCCCTCCAAGGGCTGGGCACTGTCCCTGTCCTGGGGCTGGGCACTGTCCCTGTCCCCTCCCCTCCCGGGCAGGGCTCAGCCTCGGGCCGCACTTTCCCTTCTCCCTCCTCCCCTCTCCGGGCACACGATTTGGGCAGGACCCCTCCTCTCTCCCCGCACCCCCCGGCCCCTCCACGCTCCCCGGGTTTTGTTTCCAGCCACTTTCCAGCCGCTAGACCTTGTTGGGATGTAAAGAATGTAATTTATCGGGAATTCACTGGCCCATACTTGCCTTTCACTGCTACAAACGACATATCTATAAATATATCTATAAATATGGGTTGTTTTCGGACTGGACTACAGTGATTCACTTTCTCTGTTTTTGTTAGAATTTATTTTATTTGCTGGTGTCGGAGAACCCGCGTGAGAGTGATTTTTTGCTTACAATTAAAGGTGAAATGGCTTTATCCAGCCCGGCTCCGCAGCTTTGCTTCCTCCCCCTCCTCCAGAAACTCCCCCCGGCCCCCGGGCTTGTCCCCGAGCCCGGGTCCCTGCAGATGGCGGTGCTGCTCCGAGGAGGATGCGGAGCCCTTCCCCGCCTTCCTCCCGCCCCGCCGGGCTGTGCTGGGGGCCCGCAGGGCGTGTGAGAGCCGAGCCGGGCCGGGACAGCCCTGCCCTGATCCCGATCCCTGACCCGATCCCGGACCCGATCCCGATCCTGATCCTGATCCCGGACCTGATCCCCATCCCCATCCAGATCCCCATCCCGGACTCCATCCCGATCCCGGACCGAATCCCGACCCCGATCCCGATCCCGATCCCGATCCCGACCCCGATCCCGATCCCGATCCCGATCCCGATCCCGATCCCGATCCCGATCCCTATCCCGATCCCGATCCCGATCCCGATCCCGATCCCGATCCCGACCCCGATCCCGATCCCGATCCCGATCCCGATCCCGATCCCGGCGCGATGTGAGCGCTCCCGCACCATGTCCCGGCAGCGAGGTACGGAGGCTCCGAAGGGATGCGAGGCTCGGAGGGGACAAACTTTACAGAAAAGGGGGAACAGAGGGTTCCGGGGGGATGGGGGGGTGCCCGGGGGTGCCCACGCGGGTGCGGCTGGGTTTGGGGTGCCCGTGGGGGCGTGGAAGGGAAAAGGGGATTCGGGAAAAGAGGAGAGGGTGGAAAAGGGGTGCTGGGAGGAGCGGGGGGCTGCAGGGGAAGGGATGAAAGTGAGGGGACAAGGAGGGACGCGGTGTCCCCCCCTCCCCGATATTGGGGTGCCATGGTGGGGTGGGGGGGGAGACACAGCGCCCTCCCAGCGGCAATTTGGGGGTGCAGCAGCCGTGGGGGGAGCGTCCCCACCCTGCAGCCGTGGCCTGGAGCCTCCGCACATGACGAGTCACGCTGTGGCCGCGGGCAGCTCCCCGCAGCCTCCTCTGAGTCATCCCGCGCTGGGCCAGAGCCACCCCCGGGGTCCCCCGGGTCACCTCCACACCCCCGCAGCCCTCGGACACCTCACGGCACGGGGAAAACCCGGCGTGGAGCCCGAACCGCGGCCCGCGCTGGCATCACCCGGGCATTGCGCGTTCCCATGGCATCCCCGGGGAAGCGTCCTTCCTCCTCCTCCTCCTCCCCCGAGGATGGCACGAGGATGAGGATGCCGCCGTGCCGGGACTCGTCCCTCGGGAGCGGGGGGAGCTGTGCTAGGAGACGCTCAGTGTGTGTTTGGGGGGCGTTTTCCTGGAGACCGAGGCAGATGTTTTCCATCGCGGCCGCTCTCCCCTGGCACTGCAGAGGGCAGCGGGCACCGCGCCAGGGCTGAGGGCAGCCCCTGCCCGCCCCGCACCGGCTGCGGGCACGGCTGGGCACGGCTGGGCACGGCTGGGCACTGCTCGCTGCCCCGGAGACGGCACCACGGCCGGGGGGAGAACGGGGGGGCTGCGGAGAGGGCAAAAGGGTGACTGGACGGAGATGTCATTGCCGAGGAATTCGGCCTGGGCGGAGATGAGGAGAAAGGGAGGGAGGGGAAGAGCCAGGCCCCGCTGGCCAGCGGGGGACAGTCCCCGTGTGCCCCACACCGCCCGCAGGTCCCTTCAGCCAGCCCCTGCCCCAGCCCCACCCCGCTATTCCCGCAGGGAGATGTTCCCCCCCTTCCCTTCCCCGGTTTCCAGGGAAATCCAGATGTTTGGGCCCAGCTCCGGCGTTGCTCAGCCGGACCGCGCTGCCAGATGTTTCCTCTCCCCCGGGCAGGGTGTGTGCTCCCCGCCGGGGACACCACGGAGGGGACGGGGGTCCCCCCGTGCCAGCACCTCCGGGGGAGGGGGGCTTCACCCCCAACCCCTGGCAGCGGGGGCTCCTTCCTCCGCCTGCCCTCGCCTCGCCCAGGGTGTGCCACCTCCTCTTTGGGGTGCGCCGCATGCCCGCTAAGCCAGAGAAATGCAGGATTCGGGGATTCGGAGGATTCGGAGGATTCGGAGGATGAGGAGGGTCGCGGTCACCTGGGCCATTGCAGGAGGAGCGGCCCGGCTGGCGGCGGCTTCACCAGGACTGTTCCCCCCAGCCGGGAAATGGCAGGGGGACACTCGAGGGACACTCAGGACGGTCTGGGGACAGCTGGCACAGCCAGACCCGGGCCAGGAGGTGCTGGGTCCCCTCAGAGGGTCTGGAATGTTCGATCCCAGCTGGGATCAGCGAGCAGAGCCGGGAGCGGGGCCTGGCAAAGCAATTCCAGATGTGCGGCAGGAAGGAGGCCGGGGGGAGCCGGGCAGGGACCCCGGGGCTCTGGGGGACATCCGCCCGCTCCTGCGGGGACAGCTGGAGGTGCCCAGGGCGAGGACAGGGGACAGGGACACTGAGGCTGTTCCTGGCCCGGCTCTGCAGCACCCGCGTGGACCCCAAACCGCCCCCACTGGGGACAGGGGGAGCCTCTCCCCGTGCCCGGGGTCTCTCGGGGGTGGCGGCGGTGCTGTCCCCGCTCTCCCGTTGTCCCCGCTGAGCTCAGAGAGGCTCCTTGTCCCTCCCTGTCCTTCCCGACCTCTGTCCCTGCCCTCGGGGGGGCGGTGGGTGAACACCCGGCGTTTCAGCCTTCATCGGTTGCTCCAGCCTGCCAGGGCTCCTCTTCCTCCTCCTCATCCTCCTCCTCATCCTCTTCCTCCTCCGCACGTGGAGGAGCAGCACCAGCGCAGCCCCGGCCGCGGCCCAACCGCGAACAAACCGGCTCTGTGAGCGCGCACAGAGGGGCCTTCATCCCCCCCAGGCCCCCCTCCTCATCCTCCCCCGGTCCCCCCGAGCCCGTCAATGGCCGGATTGTGCCCGGCCGGGGCAGGTGCTGGAGCAGGGCAGGGCCGGTGGGACCGGGCACGTACCCGCCATGGAACTGGGGACACCCCCCATGGGATCGGGGACACCTCCCAGGGGATCGGGGACACCCCCCATGGGATCGGGGACACCTCCCAGGGGATCGGGGACACCCCCAAGGGGTCAGGGACACCCCATGGGATCAGGGACACCCCAATGACAGCGGGGCCCACCCAGCCCTGCCCAGTTCGGGGTCAGGGATGGGGACCCCTGCCCACGCCGTCCTCTGGAGGCTGCGCTGGCACGTCGCTGTCCCCGCAGACCTGGACAAGCTGCTGTCGGACCTGCGCTCCTTCCTGCTCATCCTGGACCGCGAAAGCCTCAGCGCCGCAGCTCGGGCCAAGAAAAAATCCGTGTCCGACCTCCTGTCCCGGCTGCAGAGCCCGGCGTGTGAGTGCGGGTCTGGGGGCGGGGGAGACCCCCGGCCGGTGCCCGGTGGGCGGCGGGGGAGGCTCGGGGAGCGGGGCCGTGACCCCGCGCTGCCCCCGCAGCAGAGGATGCAGAGTACATGATCATGCGCTGCCTCTCGCCCTCCCCGGGGACCCCGCAGGGCCGGACCAGCCCGGGTGAGTCCCACGTTCCCACCCACCCCCCATCTCCTCCTCCACGCCTGGTTTGGGGGGGTCCCCGAGCCCTCAGCACCCCGGCGCTGCCGGTCCTGCTTTTCCCCGCAGGATCCCGGACGGTGGATGCGGGGGGAGGCTGCGAGCGCCGCCCGGGCAGCGCCCCGAGCCCGCCCCGAGCGGTGAGAGGGGGGCCCGGGGGGCTCTGGGGGCTCACACAGCGCCTCAGGGGGTGGCAGAGGGAGCCGGACATGCCAGGGATGGCACCGGTGGCCAGTCTTGCTCTCGGAGGGGGGGGGTGTCCAAAGGAGTTTTTTTTGTGCCCACCCGCTCCTGGCAGAGCCCCCCGGCAGTGACCCGGGGACCCTGCGAGGTTTGGAACACCCTTCGCACCCCCAGAACAAGGCGCCGGCTGTCCCCGCGTCCCCCCCAGCCGACGACTCCTACGAAGACGCCGATCCCCCCGGGCACGGCAGAACCGGTGAGGTGTCCCTGCGCCCCCTCCCCAGCTCCCCCGAGCTCCCCCCGCCCACCGCCCTGACCCCATCCCGGCTCCCAGGCGGTGGCGACAGCGACAGCAGCCACTACGAGTCGTACGGAGAGGAGGAGGAGGAGGAGGAAGAGGGGGTGACGGACCGAGCCCATTACCTGCGCTGGCCATCGGCCACCAGCGCCGAGGCCGAGCCCCCCGGGCGCCCCGAGGCTCAGCTCTGCGGCTTCCTCTGGAGGAAGCGCTGGCTCGGCCAGTGGGCGAAGCAGCTCTTCATCGTCCGGGAGCACGCGCTGCTGGTGAGGGGCTGGAAAGAGCATGGAGAAAGGGATGGGGGGTGGGAGAGAGGCTCCGAGCCCCCCCTGACCCCTCCGAGCCCCCCCTGGCCCCTCCGTGTCCCCTCTGACCCCTCTGTGCCCCCCTGGCCCCTCTGTGCCCCCCTGGCCCCTCTGTGCCCACCCAGTGTTTCAGGTGCCCCCCCGACCCCTCCGTGCCTCCCCTGGCCCCTCCGTGTCCCCTCTGACCCCTCTGTGCCCCCCTGGCCCCTCTGTGCCCCCCATGGCCCCTCCATACCCTCCTGACCCTCCCGTGCCCCCCCCAGTGTTTCAGGTGCCCCCCTGACCCCCCCCGTGCCCCCCAGTGTTTCAGGTGTGCCCCTGACCCTCCCGTGCCCCCCCCAGTGTTTCAGGTGTGCCCCTGACCCTCCCGTGCCCCCCCAGTGTTTCAGGTGCGCCCCTGACCCCCCCGTGCCCTCCCAGTGTTTCAGGTGCCCCCCTGACCCCCCCGTGCCCCCCCAGTGTTTCAGGTGCCCCCCTGACCCCCCCCGTGCCCCCCTGACCCCCCCCCCCGTGCCCCCCAGTGTTTCAGGTGCCCCCCTGACCCCCCCGTGCCCCCCCAGTGTTTCAGGTGCCCCCCTGATCCCCCCCGTGCCCCCCTAGTGTTTCAGGTGCCCCCCTCACCCCCCCGTGCCCCCCCAGTGTTTCAGGTGCCCCCCTGACCCCCCCGTGCCCCCCAGTGTTTCAGGTGCGCCCCTGACCCCCCCGTGCCCCCCCAGTGTTTCAGGTGCCCCCCTCACCCCCCCCGTGCCCCCCCAGTGTTTCAGGTGCCCCCCTGACCCCCCCGTGCCCCCCTGACCCCCCCGTGCCCCCCTGACCCCCCCGTGCCCGCCCAGTGTTTCAGGTGCCCCCCTGACCCCCCCGTGCCCCCCCAGTGTTTCAGGTGCCCCCTGACCCCTCCCCCGTGCCCCCCTGACCCCCCCGTGCCCCCCCAGTGTTTCAGGTGCCCTCCTGACCCCCCCGTGCCCCCCCAGTGTTTCAGGTGCCCCCTGACCCCCCCCGTGCCCCCCCAGTGTTTCAGGTGCCCTCCTGACCCCCCCGTGCCCCCCCAGTGTTTCAGGTGCCCCCTGATCCCCCCGTACCCCCCCAGTGTTTCAGGTGCCCCCCTGACCCCCCCGTGTCCCCCTGATCCCCCCGTGCCCCCCTGACCCCCCCGTGCCCCCCCAGTGTTTCAGGTGCGCCCCTGATCCCCCCGTGCCCCCCTGACCCCCCCGTGCCCCCCCAGTGTTTCAGGTGCCCCCCTGACCCCCCCCGTGCCCCCCTGACCCCCCCGTGCCCCCCCAGTGTTTCAGGTGCCCCCCTGACCCCCCCGTGCCCCCTGACCCCCCCGTGCCCCCCCAGTGTTTCAGGTGCCCCCCTGATCCCCCGTGCCCCCCCAGTGTTTCAGGTGCGCCGCTGACCTGCAGCCGGTGCTGGAGCTGGACCTGCGGGGTTGCCGTGTCACCTACAAGGACAAGCGAGGCAAGAAGATGCCGCACGCCCTGAAGGTGACAGGGACGGCCGGAGAGGCGCTGGTCATCGGCTTCCAGAGCCGGCAGCAGGCTGAGGACTGGAGGAAGGTTTGGAGGTGTTGCAGCCGGGCAGGAGCGGGGTGGGCAGGGGGAAATGGGGGCACAGCCCCGCTCCGGTGCTCCCGGGAGGGGGCTGGGGATGATCCTGTCTGTCCCCAGTTCCCTTCTCGGGGTCGTGTGGAGCTGTTGTAGACGGGCAGCCGGAGCCCGGGGCGCAGCGCTGCCCGTTTCCCTCGGCAGGTGATCGAGGAGGTCAGCAGCGATGGCCCGAGCGGGCTGGCAGCCCTCGGTGTCCCAGCGTCACCTTCCTCGAGGCTCAGCAGGGTGAGTTTGTCCCCCGGGAAAGCCAGGAACGGGTCAGGAATATCCCCGATCCCATATCCCGGTGTCCTCCTGCTGCCTTGGGGAGGGTTCAGGGTGCGGGGGCTGAAAACCCCCTGGGGCTCTCCCCATCCCCACCCTCCCCCTGCCGCATCCCAGCTCGGCAAGGAGGAAGAGGAGGAGGAGGAGGATCGGTCCCGGCAGAGCCCTGCCCGCAGCCCGCGGCCCGGGGAGGATTCCAGAGGAGGTGGCGGGGAGAGGGGCTGGGGTGAGGGGGGGAGAGGGGCTGGGATGAGGGGGGGAGAGGGGCTGGGGTGAGGGGGGGAGAGGGGCTGGGATGAGGGGGGGAGAGGGGCTGGGGTGAGGGGGGGAGAGGGGCTGGGGTGAGGGGGGGAGAGGGGCTGGGATGAGGGGGGGAGAGGGGCTGGGATGAGGGGGGGAGAGGGGCTGGGGTGAGGGGGGGAGAGGGGTCAGGGTCGGGGGGAGAGGGGCTGGGGTCAGGGGGGTCCGAAGGGCCAGGGTGAGGGGGTGAGAGGGGATGAGGTCAGGGGGTTTGAAGGGCTGGGCTCAGGGGGTTTGAAGGGTCGGGCTCAGGGGGTGTGAGGTGTCCCCGGGCTCAGGGGGTTTGAAGGATCGGGCTCAGGGGGTTTGAAGGGCCGGGCTCAGGGGGTTTGAAGGGTTGGGCTCAGGGGGTTTGAAGGGCCGGGCTCAGGGGGTTTGAAGGGCTGGGATCAGGGAGTGAGAGGTGTTCCCGGGCTCAGGGGGTTTGAAGGGTTGGGCTCAGGGGGTTTGAAGGGTCGGGCTCAGGGGGTTTGAAGGGTTGGGATCAGGGAGTGAGAGGTGTTCCCGGGCTCAGGGGGTTTGAAGGGCCGGGATCAGGGGGTTTGAAGGGCTGGGCTCAGGGGGTTTGAAGGGTCGGGCTCAGGGGGTTTGAAGGGTCGGGATCAGGGAGTGAGAGGTGTCCCCGGGCTCAGGGGGTGTGAGGTGTCCCCAGGGTCAGGGGGTTTGAAGGGCCGGGCTCAGGAGGTTTGAAGGGCTGGGCTCAGGGGGTTTGAAGGGCTGGGCTCAGGGGGTTTGAAGGGTCGGGCTCAGGGGGTTTGAAGGGTTGGA